>NC_053023.1:675617750-675814902 GCF_003073215.2 Triticum urartu
CACCTTGTTACAGATGACGTTTGAGCAACCCCAAAGCCCACCATCCGTAGGAAGTGATCGAGACACTCTCATGGTCCGAGGAACTAAAACACATGCTAACACTCTGTGCTATAACAAATGAGTTCAGACGATATGATCACATAGTATAAGAGACAAGTATTGGGTCGATTCAATATGATTGTTCTTCTAACGTCATACCCTCAATATTGTTTTAGGACTATTGTTACATTTAATGATATCCTAATACTCGGAAAACATGATCACCAGCAACACTTGAGCCCGTCTTAGAGGCGAGACTGGGAACCTATTGTTTACTGTTTATTATTTTACACGTGCATATGAGGTTTTCACTTAATCGCATATTCCAGGATCATAGCAGTTATAGCATGAAATATAAACTCTTAATTATGTAACAAAAATATAATAATGCAATATTATTGTCTCTAGGGCATATTTCCAACACATGTGCCCAAGGAGGCCATGCCTAGCATGAATTTTGTATGTCTTTGTGTTTAAAACATTTGAATTTGCCAGACATTAGATGACTAAGGTTAGATGGTCAGCACCCCTCCCGTTGTCCACGGGCATGTCCGCGCGTGTCCGCAGACATTTGGTGCCTTTTGTTTGGCGACTAGCATTGGAGTTGCCCTAATCCGTCGATTGCACAGTTGTCGTTGCAAAAGGAAAACCGCTGCATCCCTTGAGAAAACTCGTTGCCATTGTCTCGTTGCTCTAGTTGAAGACAAACCATAAAGAGGTATGAAGAGGTTTCAATTTTTATGGCTTTTTTGAACAAAAAAGTGTAAAGAACATTTAAAATGTGTGACCATTTTAAGGCAATATATTAATAAATAATAAATTTTCACGAATTTAAAGTACTTTTTAATAATGTTCATGGAAAGATCTATGCATTAAATATTTTATCAAGAAAATAAACTTGTTAGGAAACTTTAATATTCAACCATGAATGAAATATATATAAATTAATTAAAAATGTCAGCTGATTTTAAGAGGTTCATGAATTTAAATATATTCATGATTTAAAAAAGAGTGGCATAAATCTCCAAAATATGTTAACGATTTAAAAAAAATAAAAAATAGGAATGGAACCCCAAGGATAAATCAGGTACATAAAACCTAATAAAAAGGAAAAAGGGAGAAAAGGAAAAATATAAAGAAACCCCCCAAAAGTAGAAAAAATATCCCAAAGAAATAGGAAACAAAAAAAAAGCAACATACTCGTACATCTAAAGCAGTGTAATTGGACTAGTCAGGCAGGGTCCAATCGGTGGGTTGTAGATCGTATCCTAGCGGAGAATATAATTTTTTAACAAAGAACATGTCCTTTTTGGCATGTGTCTTATTGCACGCAGTAGGCGCCACATAGTTGCGCCCGTAATTCAATCACACAAGTGATGACCATACTGAACGCATCAATCAATGTTTAGAAATGTACTTGCAATATGCTACACACATGACACCCAGAAAGTGGTTCAACAGGCTTCATTTGGCAAAATTATGGTTCAACAAGTGATGGCTTTACTATTTTTTTGTATTTTACTGTTCATCCGGGCCATGTCCAACTATCATTTGTCTCTCAAGTCAAGTGTTTTCCCTTTAATGCTCTAACTCTTGTAGATTGAGAGAAAGTAAGGGCTGGCCTATTTCGGGTTCACTCTCAAGCTTTGGCAACAACATAAGAGGTGTGGTGTACATGCCACTCATTTCAAGGGATGCAACACTTTAGATTGGGCCTAATATTTGCCCTTTATATCATGTTCGAACCATTTGCCCCTACAAGGACAAAATGATTGGTCCGTGGCCCATGAACGAAGCACAAAGTCCCCCTCGCTTGTCTAGTCTAACCGGGCCGACCAGCCTTTTGCCTTAATCGTTGGGCCATGTCTCGACTTTTCTTTCACGCAGACACGTCTTCAATTGAGGAGCACAAAATGGGTCCTCAGTGAAGCTGTCGGCGGCGAGCAGGCGCAAACAGCCAACAATCACCACCACCGATCCACGATGGATCGATGGTTCACGTTCACCATACCACACCGGCCGCCCTCGATCGCCCGCTTCCTGCGCCGCACGTTCGGCCACCAACTTGGACGGGGAGGCATGGATCGATAGTGGAAGCACATGCGGCCGCCTCGGCGGGCGCGCCGCACGTGCGACAGTGTGAGTGACTGGCCTCACTGTCCAGCTAGCTCCCCTCCTCCCTCTCCATGATGCTGCACGCACGCACGTAATGCTAGCTACTAGCTCCCGATCGAATATCTCGAGGGCCGGCAGCCATGGACCACGGCTAGGACCGATGGGACGCGCGCGCACGTGAACGCATATGCGGTGCGCCGGTCGCCGGCCGGCCACGCCGTCACGTGCACGTACGCGCGCTCCGGCCCACTTCGTGCCGCAGCTGCCTCCGTCCGTTACGTCCGTCGACTGACGGGCACGGGGGCCTGCGATGATTGGTTCGCCGGAGCTAGCTCGCATATGAGCGTCGATCTTCCGCGAGTCCAGGCATGTGAGCACCGGATCGACAGGCCGGGCCGCTGCTCGCTGCAGGCAGATCGATCGAGCTGCCTGCCAAGAGTCAAATCGGTAGTAATTGCGTGCTCCGTGGATGCATATGATCGAGAAAGCTAGCCCTGTGTTATTTTATTTATTTATGTGCGAACCTGAGATCTCAGACGATCGATGGTGATCGAAATGAGCTTAGCTAGGGGTAACTTTTGCTATTAATCCTGTCCTGGGTAACGCTATCATTTTCAGACACTAGTAGAAAACAGGGCTTTAGTCCAGGCCGGATCAGCCCATTAGTCCCGGTTCAGTCCAGAACCGGGACCAATGGGGGCATTGGTCCCGGTTCGTGAGTCCAGGGAGCCGGCCGAGCCACATGGGCCATTGGTCCCGGTTTATCTGAATCTTTTGGTCCCGATTGGTGGGATGAACCGGAACCAATGGGCCTCGCTCCTGGCCCACAACCATTGGTCCCGGTTCGCACCTCAAACCGGGACTAAAGATTAGACCTTTAGTCCCGGTTTGAGGCACAAACCGCGACTAATGGGGTTGAGATCTTTAGTCCCGGTTCGTGCCACGAACCGGTACTAAAGGTCCCATTTTCAAACTCTACCCCCTCCCCCCGTGGATCGCCTTTTCAGTTTTTTAAAAAATAAAAGAAAATGATGGAAATGTCAAAAAAAATAAAAGAAAATAAGTTTCCCATGTGATATGTGGTCTAGTTGTTGGGAAAATTTGCAAATATGAATTTTGACTTTATTTGCAAAATCTCTCTGAAATTTGTAAAAATTGGCATAACTTTTGCATACTAACTCGGATGAAAAAGTTTTTTATATGAAAAATCATCTACTCGAAAAGTTACATTCGAATTTAACTGGGGGTGGGGGACCCCGTTAAACATTTTCAAAATCCTCAAAAACCTAATAGAAAAAAAGTTACGGGGCTTTTAAGATCTAGAGTGAAAAAATCGAAAAAAAATTCAAACAGTGGGCAAACTGTGGTCAAACAATGGTCAAACTAATTATTCTAGAATATTAGTGTTACTAAATAATTATTTCAGTTATTTCAATTTTGGTCAAATCTGGTCAAACTGTGGTCAAACAATGGTCAAACTAATTATTCAAGAAATATTAGTGTTACTAAATAATTATTGTTTTTTAAAACAATAGTTTCAAAATAAAACTATGAAATGTGTCACTTCATGCTCAAGCAAAATTCCTGAAGATTAATAGGATTGACATCTTAGTATTGTCAGGAAAACAACAAGTGCAGACTTGGAGCGAGGGAGAATAGAACCCGGAAGTTAAGGGTGCTCAGGCTGGGAAAGTGGGAGGATGGGTGACCGTTCGGAAAGTTAGATGATTTAGAATGATGAGGGGTGATTAGAGGATAAATTGAGAAGTGATGAGAGGTGGTGATTACAGACTAGAGGTTAAAATAATTCAGAAATTTGAAAATAAAAAAAATTCAAAAAAAATTTTCAAAAAAAAAATCATAAAATTTCCTTTAGTCCCGGTTGGTGTTACCAACCGGGACTAAAGGTGGAGCTCCACGTGGCCGCGCCCTTTAGTCCCGGTTCTGGATTGAACTGGGACTAAAGGGAGAGGCATTAGTACCGACCCTTTAGTCCCGGTTTCAGAACCGGGACTAAAGACCCTTATAAATCGGGACTGAATGCCCTTTTTCTACTAGTGAGAGAGGCCATAGCACAGGAGTACCGATTAATTATTGACCATAGATTCTGCTAGCTGAGAATCAGTCATGGATCCATCGACGTCCATATACCAAACCCCTACTTTTTACTGGTAAATGAAATCAAACGCCACATCTGGGGTCATGTATAAATAAACTAGATTAAGGAAATCTACCTGGATATGACGACTGAGGGGGATCGATCGATCGATCGATCGGAGAGATAGATTTGACATGACAAATTAACCATTTGATTAAGCCACTGGATTATGGAGTTGAAAAGGGCGCACGACCAATCAATCATTATCAATCACAAGGGGTGTGTGTATCATATATGTACTGCACAAGCAACGCTTGGTCGGTTAATATTTTTCTCGCCCTTAAAAATACTCCTACACATACTCCTTTAGTTAGGTCAACACCCTTTGTGGCAATAAGAGCTTCTATCATCCTCCCGTTTGCACCCCCATTTGCCGTCCGATGTCGTCACTTTACATATTCGGGGTCCATATGACCTAGCTGCTAATACATACAATATTGGCCCTAATAGGTGGAGTGCTTATCTTTAGTGACCATTTTGTTAAAGGTTTCCACCCTGGCAAAGATGCCGTTGAGCCCTAAACTATTAGCGTGAGATCATCGCTCATTGGCTCGTGTTAATAGTGGTGAGCTACCTTCAAGTGGCGACATGATTAGGTGAGGCGCCTCCCAGCAAACAAAGTCTTTGCGGAATCTTATTTTCTTTATTTCTCTTTGTTTCGGCTGTCCAGATAAACTATACCATATATGCTCTCTTTCTCTCTCTCTCTCTCTCTCTCTCTCTCTCTCTCTCTCTCTCTCTCTCTCTCTCTCTCTCTCTCAAGTGCTTCTGCCTCGGTCTCCAATTACTTCAAGCATCTCTGCTATGGTATGCATCGTGTATAAGTGGTTCCCCTTTTCAGTAAAAAGCATACATGCGTATATGTAGTGGCATAGTATATGTGATAGCTACGTACACCGTGATAAAGCATTAGTGCATGTGCCTCTCCTGCAAAGGCAAACCACCAATAATTTTCTCTCAACTGCTGCAAAAGTCTAAGTTCGAACTTAACTCTCTATATATCAATGTTTCTCTCAAGCTTCAAAACTATGTCGGGTTTGTCTTTTGCTCAATTGGAAGTTATTTTGACGATGACGTGTTGACAATTTCACAGAGATGACAGCTGAACATACACAAAATTGGAAAACTAAAATAAATGACTCATTAGCGTATTTAGAACAGGTTAGGGTTAAATATTATTTTGGAATTCTGTAAAAATGGTTATTTTGGGAAGCTCAGCTAAACATAAGAACCGGTAAGACAAAGAGTTGCTTAATTTTTTTGAGAAAATTATCTAGAAAATTTACAAAAAAGAACTTATGGGAAAACAAAAGGAATATTTCAAAAGAGTTACTTAAATTTTTGAGAGATAAAAAAATGTAGAAAATGGAAAGTTTTAATTTTGAATATCAATGGGATTTCTAGAATATTTAGAAACATCAATGCACGGTTAAGTCTTTTAGCACCTCCAGTAAATACTGGATAATATTGAGGATGCATGCTTCAGACAATGAGAAGGATGATGTCCCTCATGCACTCAATGATAACATCCCTGATGCACTCCGACAGTTGGATTGGGCGATTACAGACCTCCATGTCGTGTCGGGCGCCGCGTGAGGGGTGTGGGCAATGTCCTGAACCTGTGGTTGCTGCATCTTAACGAAGCCGCTTACGAGATCAATGAGGTCATTAATGAGTTCAAACACCATAGTCTCCAAGCCGACGATGGCCACATTGTTGTTCTCACATGAACAAGTCATCATGAGACCACTATGTTGAGCATGATACACAAGTCACGTCACCAAGGAGGTCGTTGATGAGTTCAAACACCGCAGTGTCCTCTAACCCGATTCACACTCTTGTTCACACATGAACACGAAGTCATCATGAGAGCACTGTGTCGATTGTGATACGCAAGTCACGTCACCGAACGAGCATCGTCGGGAGCACAATATGCAAGACACGACGACTATGTCTCTTGTAAATCTGAAACCCCACACGGCCCTGGAAGGACCCTGTCAGGAAGTGGCGTGGCTATGGAATGCCCTAGGTCGACCTTGCTGCTCCTAGGGCCTCGACGTGAACGAGGGACAGAAACTAGGGAGAGATAGAATAATAGATGGAAAGGTAGTAGACTGATTTGTTCAATTGTGTGTCGTGTAACTGGTCGTCACCTCTCATCTATATATATGAGGTAGTTGGACTTTCCGTACAAGAAAAAGACTCAAAAATCCCGTCACGACCTTCAAATCTTACCTAGTTCGGACAAGTGTGCCCTAAACTTTCGGGTGGCCTACAGGGAGTCTCCAATTAAGCTGTTGCATGATACATACTAAATGTATCTATAGTTTGATAGTTTTCAAGCCCTATCCTTGTTAAGTATGCAATGCATTATCATTTGCTTAGACTCGAATATCAACAGTGTCGGAAGGCCGATTTTGTCTATATGTTTGTGTTTTTAGTGGAAAATAGGCATTTCCCATAATAAGAAAATCCACGAAAAACTGAATAACGTTTTACACCAAGGCAAGATATCTACGAGAAGGAGGCACCTAGGGGTGGCCCCTAGGGCCCACACATAGCTGGCCATGCGGCGCAAACCCAGGTCACGTATGACAGGGTGTGTGGCCCCTCCCAGGGTTTTTCTCCTGGATTGTATACCCCCCCCCCCCCCCCCCCAAACCGGATTATATCATAATTTTTCCACCGACGCAAATTCCCGACCAGAGGCAAAAATTACCTACATCCCTGTTTCAGTATACTATCGAAAGGCAGAACCATCACCTTCTTTATCAGTATAGATCTTCGCTGCTCCCATGGTGATGTGTGATTAGTCTACCCCTTGGGTTATGGTTTTCTAATCGTAGCTATGTAGCACCTTCTCTCCCATGCTTTAATACAAAGGTCACATGAGTTGTACTACATAATTGTAATTAATATGATGTAAGCTTTGCGATGATCTTTTGTTATGTGATGAATTATTACTTTATTATCAAAATATATATTATGCTTTGCATGTATTATATATGTATATTCCTCTCTTGTTTATTAGTCAAACCATTGGACAATTTAGATGAAAATCGGTAATGGGAGTGGTGCGCATTTGAAGGGGTAAATCTTTGTAAGTGAAGTATCTCACTGACAGTAGGAGAAAGAAAAGATTATAATCGCATTTGCGTCACTAATGATAAAAAAGATAGTTGATTATTATTCCAATGATGAGCTAGGACTGCAGGGAATATTATTATTTTCAGTTGTATGCCATCCTGCTTAATACCTTAGAGATGCATGTCTTGGTGCCGGTCTTTGGCTTAAGCATTAACTATAGATGTTTGCAGACAGATGTTGTTCTATAGATACAGCTGCGCTGACTATATAATATCATCGCAACATATGTTTTGATTTGCCATATTTGTTTTGATCATTCATGTCACGTACCTATGCTTATATTCATGCAAAATTGTTACTTGGAGAGATGCTACTATTGAACATATAAACCCCAGCCCAATTTTCCTCATAAAAATGGCCACCACTTTACATTTAAATGCACTTTTATTTTCTAAAATTAATTATTTCGAAAATATGAAAACACTCACAATCATAAAATGCGTTCATAACTTGTTGCAACTAGCAAACACAGTGAGATTGAAAACCTCAAGAGATTTTTTGGGGATACAAAAGAAGTTTTAGTTCTCTATTACTCCCTCCGTTCCAAATTACTCGTCGTGGTTTTAGTTCAAATTTGAACTAAAACCACGACGAGTAATTTGGAACGGAGGGAGTACATGATGTTGACTGGAGCTAGGGATGTTGCCTCTATAGGATTGATAACTTGGTTTTTAAATAGAGGGGGAGAATATCACTTGCTGCAAACCTCTGCACTAGGAGGCCCAACAACTAATGGCTAGTGATGGTTCCTTGGAGTAGCATTGCATGCTTCTCTTTAGCATGGAGGCTGTCGGGAAGGCGGGAACTCCGGGATGGGTCTCTGAGTAGGACGTTGCAATCCTCTATTTATTGATGGAAGGAACGGTACCCACCTTCTTTGTCTACAACCATCACGTCGAGGAAAGTGGAAACAACCCCACAAATCCGCTTGATTTCACCTGTCAATGTACACAAACTTTGTTTTTATAGAAAAACACACATGTATGTGTACATATATGTAATTGGTTACTTGCGCATATTAACATCTTCATCGCTCATTAAACATGTGATAATAAACATGCCATGGAAAATTAGGAATCCACGTAGTTGGAAGAAGGGGGATGCTGATAGGTCCATAATGAAGAGAGGTGTAAAAGAGGACAAATCTGACATTATGGGCAAAAATTAATGAGTGTACAAAGCATTATGAAATTCGATAATCATATCATAAATTTAATCTTGTGGCGAGGATGCTTCTTTCCATTGGTGAATTCCAGGTAAATATGGCCGCGCAATTCTTTGATGGTCGTGTAGTCATTTTTGAAGCATCAAGGACATCCACTATACATGGGTGAATAGGCAATGCTACTTCTTGAGCTTGTATTGGTTTTCCCTTAAAGAGAAAAGGGTGATGCAGCAAAGTAGAGATAAGTATTTCCCTTAGTTTTGAAAACAAAGGTATCAATCCAGTAGGAGATACAAGCAAGTCTCCAATGTATGCGCCTACACAAACAATCAAACACTTGCACCCAACGCGATAAAGGGGTTGTCAATCCCTTCACGGTCACTTGCAAGGATGAGAAATGATAGAGATAGATATAAAAGATCACTAAAACGTAAAACAAAGTAAAAACAAATAAATTACAATGAGGTATTTTTGTTTTTTTGGTTTATAGATATGAAAATATATGATGGAAAATAGACCCGAGGGCCATAGGTTTCACTAGAGGCTTCTCTCTTGAAGGAAAATAATACGGTGGGTGAACAAATTACTGTCGAGCAATTGATAGAAAAGTGCAAAGTTATGAAAATATCCAAGGAAATGATTATGAATATAGGCATCACGTCCGTGTCAAGTAGACTGACCCCTGCCTGCATCTACAAATATTACTCCACACATCAACTGCTATCCAGCATGCATCTAGAGTATTAAGTTCATAAGAACGGAGTAACGCCTTAAGTAAGATGACATGATGTAGAGGGACAAACTCAAGCAATATGATGAAAACCCCATATTTTTACTCTTGATGGCAACAATACAACACGTGCCTCGCTACCCCTACTTTGTCACTGGGTGAGATCATCGCACGATTGAAGCCAAAACTAAGCACCTCTCCCATTGCAAGAAGAACCAATCTAGTTGGCCAAACCAAACGGATAATTTGAAGAGAAATACAAAGATATCAAATTATGCATATAAGAATTCAAAGAAGATTCAAATAATATTCATAGATAAACTAATCATAAATCCACAATTCATCGGATCTCGACAAACACACCGCAAAAGAATAGTACACCGGATAGATCTCCAAGAACATCGAGGAGAACATGGTATTGAGGATCAAAGAGAGAGAATAAGCCATATAGCTACTAGCTATGGACCCGTAGGTCTGTGGTAAACTACCCACGCTTCATCGGAAGGGCAATAGAATTGATGTAGAAGCCCTCCGTGATCGAATCCCCCTCCGGCAGGGTTCCGGAAAAGGCCCCAAGATGGGATCTCATGGGAACAGAAGGTTACGATGATGAAAAAGTATTTTGGTGGACGCTTCTGGTTTTTTGGGAATATTCGAGAATTTATAGGCCAAAAATTAGGGTTAGAGGAGTCCCGTGGGGCCCACAAGCCAGGTGGTGCCCCCCCCCAGGGTGCGCCCTGAGGGCTTGTGGAGCCCTCGGGACTCTTCTGGCCCCCTCTCCAAGTTTTTTGTGTCTCTTCTGGTCCAAGAAAAATCATCGTAAATTTTTATTCCGTTTGGACTCCGTTTGATATTCCTTTTCTGTAAAACTCAAAAACAAGGAGAAAACAGAAAACTGGCACTGGGCTCTAGGTTAATAAGTTGGTCCCAAAAATAATTTAAAATAGCATATAAAACATCCAAAACAGAAAATATAATAGCAAGGAACAATCAAAAGTTATAGATACGTGGAGACATATCAAGCTTCCCCAAGCTTAATTCCTACTCGTCATCGAGTAGGTAAATGATAAAAACAGAATTTTTGATGTGGAATGCTACCTAACATATTTATCCATGTAATTTTCTTTATTGTGGCATGAATATTCAGATCCATAAGATTCAAAAAAAATTTATATTGACATAAAAACAATAATACTTCAAGCATACTAATAAAGCAATCGTGTCTTCTGAAAATAACATGGCCAAAGAAAGTTATCCCTACAAAATCATATAGTCTGGCTATGCTCCATCTTCATCAAGAGTAACATGTATAAAAAATTATGAACAATGGCCTTACCACAAATACTATGTCAACTACATGATTATGCAAAGCAATATGACAATGATGGTGCGTGTCATAATAAATGGAACGGTGGAAGTTGTGTGACAATGTATCTCAGAATGGCTATGGAAATGCCATAATAGGTAGATATGGTGACTATTTTGAGGAAGGGTCAATGGTGGTTTTAATGCACCAATCCACAATTTAACACAAGTATTTGTACCAATCCACAATTAATCACTAGCATGACTCTAATATCACCATCTTTATATCTCAAAACAATCATAAGGAATCAAACTTCTCATAGTATTCAATGCTCTTTATATGAAAGTTTTTATTATATCACTCTTGGATGCCCATCATATTAGGACTAAATTCATAACCTAAGAAAATTACCATGCTGTTTAGAGAGACTCTCAAAATAATATAAGTGAAGCATGAGAGTTCAAAAATTTCTATAAAATAAAGCCATCGCCGTGCTCTAGAAAGAAATAAGTGAAGCACTAGAGCAATTTCCTAGCTCAAAAGATATAAGTGAAGCACATAGAGTATTCTAATAAATTCACAATTCATGCGTGTCCCTCTCAAAAGGTGTGTACAACAAGGATGATTGTGGCAAACTAAAAAGCAAAGACTCATATCATACAAGACTCTCCAAGCAAAACACATATCATGTGGTGAATAAAAATATAGCCTCAAGTAAATTTACCGATAGACGAAGACGAGAGAGAGGATGCCATCCGGGGCATCCCCAAGCTTAGATGCTTGGTTGTCGTTGAATATTACCTTGGGGTGCCTTGGTCATCCCCAAGCTTAGGCTCTTGCCACTCCTTATTTCATAGTCCATCAAAACTTTACCCAAAACTTGAAAACTTCACAACACAAAGCTCAACAGAAAACTCATGAGATCCGTAAGTATAAGAAAATAAATCCACTTTTGGTACTATTGTGAACCCATTCTTTATTTATATTGGTGTAATATGTACTGTATTCCAACTTGTCCATGGTTCATGAATAAATAATATAAATTACTTAATAAATATGGTTGAGAAACTCACATAATGGTAGAACTGGAGGCGTCTGCACATCGACCCAGATGTTGATATTACCTTCAATTTCATCTCCGGGACGAATATCAAAGGTGATAACAATATTAGGCTCAAATGCATAAGCCTTGCATAATCCTCTCCAATTTTTGCATTCAAAATAGGAGTAGGTGTCTGCATTGTATACTTTTATGGCAAAAGTATAACCATGCTCGGTCCTCAAGTGAACTCTCTTTACCTCCATACTTTCCATAGTACTGAAACCAATCTTATTCAAGACATACATTCTTGCCTGGCAGGAGATACACTAGTAGAATTGTAAAAAAAATTAAAATTATAAGTTGAAGCAAAAGAAGCAGAAGTCATGCTTAATTACGAAAAAAGACTTGTCGGTGTGACTTACTGTATCCACTTCGAAAGTCTCATCCAACATGATGCTGAAGTGCCTACCACCAAGTAGGTGAGGCTTGTCGCACAGCCGCGCTCATCTTCACAGTATTCGCACATAACGAATTCCCTTTCGTCATCAGACATTTCCTATGTTCATAGTTGAAACATTAATTGAAAATCGACCAAAGGCAACTACCAAGAAACTCAACACACAGATCACTATTACTAAATATGCAACGGGTTGACTTTAGGTCTGTCGAGTCTTCCTTCCTAAACTCTTATCTCACATATATGTTGGGCACTCCCTCTCTGATATTGCGACCGTCGGTGATGGTCGCTACTCCTCCTTTCCCTAGTGCATTACAAATATCTAGCACAAGGAAAAGAAGGAGAAGCGACCCCCACGACAACAGCCGGCATTCTTCTTCTCTCATATATGGTGGACACTCCCTCACCGATTTTTCAACCGTCGATGATGGTCACTACTCCTTCTTCCCCTAGTGCATAACAAAGGTCTAGCATGTAGAAAAGAAGGAGAAGCGACCCCACGACAACAGTCGGCATTCTTCTTCTCTCATATATGGTGGAGACTCTCCCTCACTGATTTTTTGACTGTCATGTATGGAGCCTCGACAGACTTAATTAAAGTCAACTCAAAATGTCGTTTAATTCTCTTTCTAGCAAATCCGGGGCACTCAATATTTCCTACATATTCTAGCACAAGTCATGCTTAAATTCACGGAAAAATCTGGCATGACCTTTGCTAAAATAGGACATATCGAGTGCCTGAAATTTGCCGGAATGGAAATGAATCAACACTCCGGCAAAAAATAGGCCACTCGGAAATGTATCAACACTTCGCGAATGAGCATAAACTGGTTCTCATTGAATTTGAATGGTTCAATATTGACAAAAACATTTCAATATATCTTATAACCCAAATATTTCATTTGGTTAAGAAGCATAACTAAATACCCTAGTTCTACTCTATTCAACAACGAGCAGTGGAGAAGGGGGAGATGGACTTTTAGCTCACCGACTCGGGTGTAGAGGAAGTAGAGGTAGCTCGGATGACGATCACTCCAAGGAGACACGACTCTACAAAGCTTGCATATTCCATCGAGTAAAATTTTAATTAGATCATCAAATCTCATATAGCATTCTTTGATGACAATGTGATAATGTCACAAATTCAACTAGTTCTATTAATTCAACTAGTTCAACTAAGCACTTACTAAAAATAAACTATTTCTATTAATTTTCTTACTAAAAATAAACTAGTTCTATAGTAAAATTTTAATTAGATCATCAAATCTCATATACCTAAATTTTCTTACTAAAAATAAACTAGTTCTATTAATTCAACTAGTTCAAGTAAGCACTTACTATAAATAAAAAAATTAATTTTCTTACTGTAAATAAACTAGTAAATAAACTAGTTCAAGTAAGCACTTACTATAATTAAACTAGTTCTATTAAGCACTTAGTAAATAAACTATTTCTATTAAACACTTACAAAAAAACAGTAAAAAAACTACATTATACAAGAACAGTAAAAAATAGTTTAGGGTTTAGGAGAGATGGAGGGAGGAGAGGGTGGGAGGAGGGAGGAGGAGGAGGGAGGAGAGGGGAGGAGGGGGAGGAGGGCGGTGGGAGGAGGGAGGAGGAGGAGGGAGGAGGGGGGGGGAGGACGGAGGACAGATGAGGAGGGGGAGGAGGGTGGTGGGAGGAGGGCTGCCGACGGAGGGCTTGGCCGTAGGAGGAGGGATGGGCACGGTAGGGAGGAGGGAGGAGGAGGAGGGAGGAGGGATGGAGGGACTACCACAGTGGAGGAGGAGGAGGAGCGTTAGTGGCGGCGGGCGACGACGGTGGTTGGGGAACGGCGGCGGCGGTAGACGACAGAGGGTGCGTGATGTCTACTACGCAACTTTATTCTTGTAAACACGTGTTGGGCCTCCAAGCGCAGAGTTTTGTAGGACAGTAGCAATTTTCCCTCAAGTGGATGACCTAAGGTTTATCAATCCATGAGAGGTGTAGGATGAAGATGGTCTCTCTGAAACGAACCTGCAACTAAATACAAGAAATCTCTTGTGTCCCCAACACACCCAATACAATGGCAAATTGTATAGGTGCACTAGTTTGGCGAAGGGATGGTGATAAGAGTGTAATATGGATGGTAGAAATATATTTTTATAATCTGAATAAATAAAAACAGCAAGGTAGCAAATAGTAAACGGGCACAAAAAGGGTGTTGCAATGCTTAAAAACAAGGCCTAGGGTCCGTACTTTTGCTAGTGCAATCTCTCAACAATGCTAACGTAGTTGGGTCATATGATTATCCCTCAAAGTACAGCAAAGAATCACTCCCGAGTTCCTATTAGCGGAGAACAAAAGGTAGGAATTGTTTGTAGGGTGCGAAGCCACCTCAAAGCTATTCTTTCCAATCGATCTATTCAAGAGTTCGTACTAAAATAACACAAAGCTATTGTTTCCATTCGATCTATCCTAGAGTTCGTACTAGAGTAACACCAAAGCATATTCATATTCATAATACCAATCCACACAAACAACTATAAAGAGACCCTGAAGTTTCCGTCGGAGAAAAACGTGCATCAACCCCTATGCATAGATTACCCCAATATCACCGCGGGAATCCGCGAGTTGAATGCCATAACATATATCAAGATACCCCAATTGTCACCTCAAGTATTCATACCGCAAGACATATATCATGTGTTCTCATCACTGAATATTCAATCCGATAAGACAAAACTTCAAAGGGTAAAGATTCAATTCATCACAACGAGAGTATAGAGGGGAGAAACATCATATGATCCGACTATATTAACAACTCCCATGATATAGATCAAGAGAGAGAGAGAGATTAAACACATAGCTACTGGTACAAACCCTCAGCCCCAAGGGTGGACTACTCCCTCCTCATCGTGGTGGCCGTCGAGATGATGAAGATGGCCACAGGAGATGATTCCCCCCCTCCGGCAGGGTGCTGGAACGGGTCTAGATTGGTTTCCGGTGGCTAAGGAGCCCTGCGGCGGTGGAACTTCTGATCTAGGTTAACCCCGAAGGGTTTCCGAATATTTGAGAATTTATAGTGCAAAGAGGGGGTGCGAGAGGCCACCGAGGTGGGCACAACCCACCTGGGCGCGCCAGGGGGCCTTAGCGCGCCCTGGTGGGTTGTGCCCCCCTCGGGGCAGCCCCCCAGGTGCAGCTCTGGCCCAATGGGTTCCTTCTGGTCCAAAAAAATCTCCGTAAAGTTTCGCAGTGTTTGGACCCGTTTAATATTGATTTTCTACGATGTAAAAAACAAGCAAAAAATAGCAACTGGCACTTGGCACTGGGTCAATAGGTTAGTCCCAAAAAATGATATAAAGTTGCTATAAAATGATTGTAAAATATCCAAGAATGATAATATATTGGCATGAGTACTTCATAAATTATAGATACATTGGAGACGTATCAGTGCGGGGAGAGTGAGAGTGGAGTGGAGAGGGGAGAGTGAGGGGCGACCGGTTGGAGAAGATAGGATGTCTTTAGCAGTAGCGTGTGTTGGGATAAAGCGCTACTGCTAAATGGCATAGCAGTACCTCGTTTAGGAAACATGCACTACTGCTATACCTAGTCTGGCAGCAAGGTCGTGGCAGCTGTATTAGTAGCGTTGTTTCCTCCTGACGCGCTACTGCTATGTGGATAGCAGTAGCGCGATCTGCTATAGCGCGCTACTGCTAAGTAGCAGTAGCACCTTTTTTTAAAACTATGCTGCTGGTAATATTCTGTCTATAAGGTTTTCCCTAGTAGTGGCATGGTGATGGTGATCGCGTACTTTGTAATGATCTACATTGAGTGAGGCTAAGCATTCATGGTCTTAAGACACGGTGAAATAAGTTGGTTGCCTCCTTTGTGGGTCCTTTATACGTCTCAAACATATCTATATTTTTTTCATGTTCGTGCTATTTTTATATCATTTATGTATAGCTTTGGCATGTTTTCATACAAATTTTGTTGGACTATCCTATTAATCTAGTGCCTAGTGTCAATTGTTGTTTTCTACTTGTTTTTGGACTTTGTAGGATTATTACTTTCACAAATAGTTCACTAAGATATGTCAGGGAGTTGACAAGCAGAGGCCTATGGGCCCCATGCAGTCAGTCCCCTGGCCGCATGCGTCCCTTGGTGCTCTCGCCTCTTCCACATCACGGTCCCCTGAATCTATTTATACCACAAAACCATATACCTAATTATCGGGAATTTTTACAATGCCTCCTGGACACGTTCTAAGATGACCCAATCCATAGTCCTTTTTTGGTACACCATCGAAGGGGAAATTGCTATCGGAACTATCTTCATCAACCTTGCTACTCCAGTGATCATGTGTGTGTAGTACTTCTTTTACTATGGGTCCCTAATAGTATCTATGTTGCATCTCTTCTCCCTTGTCCCTCAATACAAAGATCACATGAGTTGACCTAAACGATTGTGATCCATTTGATGTAATACTTGTTGTGTTTGTTGCGGTATTGATGAATTGTCACTCCATTGTCGGAGTATACATGGATTTCTATTTGGGTTCTTTGACTTCTCTACTGCATGATTTACATAAATATACTGTCTCTAGTCTATTATTCTTGCACTGGCCATGTTTAGATGAATGATATATAAAGGAGTTGTATATGTTAGATGAGTTTACCCTTGCAAGTAACCTACTTAGGGAGGAAAAGAGAAAAAAAGTTTGTATTGTGCTATTGACGCTAAGGATAAAATTACAATTTCTTAGTTGTCTTGGTGATGAACTGGAGATAAAGAGTATACTTTGAGTTGGATGATAGATTTTTTTCTTGAAGTGGAGTATTAGAAGTAGATCCAGTTGGATACCAGCCTATGGACATAAGAATGTAGTGCCTATATGCAACAATGACATGCATGGTTACTCATAAAAAACTATTGTTAGGGCATATTTCTCCCTTAGTGGTTTTGGTGATTGATGACAAAGCATTTGTGGACTAATCGTGTGCATTGAGCATTTCATATGATCTATCATATGGCACAAGACAATTCGAGCCCCTCGAAGCTTTAGAGTGTAGACGGTTTTTGTTTCTTGCATTTCTTTTTGGTGGACTTGAGTCGCAAGAAAAACCATACTATCAAGAGGGGGTCCGCTTCAGAAAGGTTGGGTGGAATTATCACGTACACATTTTCATTTGCACCCTCAGTGCCCTTCCGCTTCGATGGAGTTTGTCCTTCTGTGGATTAGAAAGTGGGTTGGTGAGCTGCCAGCGGTAGTACCGCTCTTGGAAGCGGTAGTACCACTTATAGGCAGCAGTACCACTTCTAGTACGTACCACGCATACTACCGCCCCCTGCTCGGGTCTCAATTTTCCATGTAGGGTTCAACAGTAGTCCCACTGGCATACTACCACTTATCCCTTTTTAGCCTAGTTGGACAAGCGACAGTAGGAGTGGTAGTAGGAGCAGTAGTACAGCTTGTAAGCGGTAGTATTGTGCCTATTTTCGATGCCACTACCGCTCGTGGCTCTGCTCTCCAGTCTTCCCCTGTTTCTGCAATGGTAGTAGGGAATGGTAGTACAATCTATAAACGACAGTACCACCCAGGATGGACGGTAGTATTGTTGTAGCAAGACTATCACAATGCCCTACCACCCCGGTACCATAGTAGAGTAACCCTAGCGGTAGTATCGCTGGGGCGAGTGGTAGTATCGCTCCGGCGGCACTACTGGCCCGTGGCCTTGTGCCATTACATGTACTCCCTGGCACTACCACTTGGGCGGTAGTACCTCTCCTAGAGCGGTAGTTGAGGGAGTCCTGGACTAAGGGGTCCTCGGGCGTCCGGCCTATTATTTATTGGGCCGGACTGATGGGCTGTGAAGACATGAAGGCCGAAGACTGTACCTGTGTCCGGATTGGACTCTCCTTGGTGTGGAAGGCAAGCTTGGCGACCGACTATGAAGGTTCCTTCTTATGCAACCGACTCTATGTAAACCCTAGATCCCCTCGGTGTCTATATAAACCGGAGGGGTTAGTCTGGAAGGGGGATACTCATTACCATAGTCATATAGGCTAGGCTTCTAGGGTTTAGCCATCACGATCTCGTGGTAGATCAACTCTTGTAACACTCATATTCATCAATATCAATCAAGCAAGACATAGGGTATTATCTCCATAGAGAGGGCCCGAACCCGGGTAAACATCGTGTCCCCTGTCCCCTATTACCATCGATCCTAGACGCACAGTTCGGGACCCCCTACCCGAGATCCGCCGGTTTTGACACCGAGATTGGTTCTTTCATTGAGAGTTCTACTGTGCCATCGACGAAAGGCTCGATGGCTCGCCTCGTCCTTAAAGACAACATCACTTCCGGGGGAGCTCTGGCCCCGGGCCAAAGACTCCGGTTAGGCGGCTTCACTATGGTCGCCCGCTCAGCTGTTGAGCCAACGATGACCTCTCGGGCCACCGAAAACCCCCTTCGCATCAACTCCGAGCACTCCAAGCAGATGGATCTGACAGAGTTTTTGTCTTTGAACGAACTCCTAGATCGCATCGCTGCTTTGGGAATAGCCATAGACTACGATCGGATCGGGCCTAAAACCAATCAAGGAGAAATCGAGACCCTACCAGTCACCCATTAGATTGCAGTAGTCGTGGAGCAGGATGGCGAATCCTCGTCTATACCAAAGACGGACTATGATCGGACCGCCAACTAGGAAGAGCCGGATACCCACCCGCAAAAGGATGTGACCAACCCTCCGAACATAGCATTGGACGGCGGTCCTAAACAATTAGAAGATATTCCGGAACCCGGACTGTTAAGCCCGGAAGGTCGTAAGACTCCGGATAATCAGAGCTCAACTGAACCCAACAGTCGACATCGCACTACGAGAATTCCTGCACGAAAACTGGGACATATTCACCTGGCACCCTTTAGATATGCCAGGGATCCCACGAAAGCTGGCTGAACATAGCCTACATATATTAAAGGGGTTCAAGCCGGTCAAGCAATCACCGTGGTGCTTTCCGAACCTAAGCGACAAGCCATGGGGGTGGAGCTGGCCAAACTCATCGAGGCCGGATTCATTAGAGAAATCAAACACCCAGATTGGTTGGCAAACCTGGTGATGGTACCAAAGAAGGACAAATCATGGCGCATGTGCGTCGATTTCAAAGACCTCAACTAGGCTTGCCCTAAGGATCCCTTCCCCCTCCCCCGCATTGATCAAATCATCGACGCCACCGCAGGACACGACTCACTATGTTTCCTCGATGCATATTCCGGATCCCATCAAATCAAAATGAAGGAGTCCGATCAAGCCGCAACAGCATTTATCACCCCCTATGGGCCATTCTGCTTCAACACCATGCCCTTTGGGCTCAAGAACGCCGGCGCCACATACCAACGCATGATTCAAACATGCCTGGAGAAACAGATCGGCAAAATAGTAGAAGCTTACATCGATGATGTCGTCATCCAAACCAGGCACGTCGAAACACCAATAGACGACTTACGTCTTGCATTCGACAACCTCCGGGCGTATGACATTAAGCTCAACCCAGAAAAGTGTGTCTTCGGCGTCCCCATCGGAAAACTGCTGGGCTTCATCGTTTCCAATAGAGGAATCAAAGCAAACACGGCCAAAATCCAAGCTTTGTCACAATTGGCTAAGCCAATAGACCTTAAACAAGTCCAAAAGCTCGCGGGTTGCGTAGCAACTCTCAGCCGCTTTATCTCCAGATTGGGAGAAAAGGCACTGCCACTCTATCGCCTTCTACGACGAACCGACCACTTCGAGTGGACGGACATGGCAATAGCCGGACTAGAGGAAATAAAAACCCTTCTTGCGGGCAATCTAATTCTGGCCACACCAAATGCCGGCGAACCGATGTTACTATACATATCGGCAACACACCAGGTGGTGAGCACCGTACTCGTCGTCGAACGAGAACAGGACGGACATAAATTCCTGCTTCAGAAGCCAGTATACTACGTATCTACTGTCCTTACACCATGCAAATCCCGGTACCCTCATTATCAAAAAATAGCATATGCGGTCTTCATGGCATCCCGAAAGCTCCGTCACTACTTCCAGGAGTGTTCAATCACGGTGGCCTCTGAAGTACCACTCAATGACATTATAAACAATAGCGATGCTACGTGCCGGATTGCCAAATGGGCCATTGAACTCCTCCCGTTTGACATTACATATAAACCGCGTCGAGCTATCAAATCCCAAGTGCTGGCCGACTTCATCGCCAAATGGATAGAGGACGAACTCCCTAAAGAGTATGAAACATACTCCAATTGGGTCATGTACTTCGACGGCTCCAAAATGCTGGCAGGGTTACGAACGGGTGTCGTTTTAACGCCCCCTACTGCAGACATTGTCCAATACGTTCTCCAAATACTATACACAGACTCCAATAATGCAGCCGAATATGAGGCCTTATTACATGGTCTCCGGATGGCTGTCTCCATGGGCATACAACGCCTAGAAGTACGCGGGGATTCCAACCTGGCAATATCTCAAATAAACAGAGATTTTGACGCTAAATATCCGAAGATGTTAGCGTATCGTAACACAGTCATAAAAATGTCGGCCCGGTTCGAGGGGCTCGAGTTCCATCATGTGGCCTGAGAAAGTAATCAAGCGGCGGATGTTCTTGCTCGTATCGGCGCTAAGCGCGACCCCGTCCCACCTAACATTTTCCTAGAAAGGCTATTCAAGCCATCCATTGTGTGGTAGGGGGAAAACGACAATACTAGTCCGGAACCAAACATAATCCAAGATCCCAGAAACACCGACGTCGTCGATGGCTCAGCCATCGAAATAACACCATCGGTGCATCTCATCATGGTAGTCATTGCCCCATGGACCGAACCCTTCCTGGCCTACCTCAACAGGAAAGAGCTTCCCGAGGACCAGAATGAGGCCCGCTGCATTGTCTGGCATTCAAAGGACTACAAGGTTCATGATGGAGAGTTCTACAAGAAAAGCGCCATCGGAGTCCTTCAACGATGTATATCCGAGGAAGAGGGGCGGCAACTCTTGGCTGAAATTCATGCCAGGCTCGGCGACCACCATGCCGCAGCTCGGGCCCTTGTTAGAAAGGCCTTCCGTACATGGTTTTATTGGCCGACGGCCCGAGCAGATGCACATGACCTTGTCCAACGTTTCATCGGATGTCAACTCTTTGCCAACCAAAGCCATATGCCCGCCATCGCCTTATAAACAATCCCCATCACTTGGCCTTTTGCGGTTTGGGGACTCGATATGGGTGGACCCCTTAAAGGGGGAAGCCATAAGAAAAAATATCTGCTGGTTATGGTGGGGAAATTCACTAAGTGGATAGAGGCTAAGCCGGTCAAAACGGCTGAGTCCGGCCTGGTGATAGACTTCATATCCGGTGTTGCGCACCGTTATGGTGTCCCACACAGCATCATCACTGACAACGGCTCCAATTTCACAGCCGACGAAGTAAAAACCTAGTGTACTAATCTATGTATTAAACTTGATTACGCCTCCGTCTACCACCCACAAACCAACGGTCAAGTAGAACGAGCCAACGGTCTTATTATGAGCGGCATCAAGCCCAGACTAGTGCAGTCCTTGAAAGAATCAGACAAGCACTGGGTTGAGGAGCTCGACTCCGTACTCTGGGGGTTGCGGACCACACCCAACCGCACTACCGGATACACACCTTTCTTCATGGTGTATGGCGCAGAGGCCGTATTGCCCTGTGATATTATTCATGACTCACCTTGAGTGCGTATGTATGAAGAGAGAGAAGCCGAGCTTGATCGACAGGATGGCCTAGATGCACTGGAGGAGGAACGCGATGTCGCAAAAGCGTCAGCATTTTACCTACAACAGGCTCGAAGATATCAAAGTAGAGAAGTATGTGCCAAGACTTACAACATTGGCGAACTCGTTGTATGCCCGCCAGAGAAGAAAAAGGACAAACTCAAGCCCAAATGGGAGGGTCCCTTCATAATTGACGAAGTTCTCACCGGAGGAGCGTACCGTCTTCGCGATGCATCAGACAATCGCCTCGAGCCGAACCCCTGGAACGCGGCCAGACTCAGAAGATTCTATGCCTAGCGCCAAACCTCGTGTTCGTCCCCTCCTCCCCTGTAGTTTCCATTTTTTTCTCTCTCTTTTTCGATTATTTTCTTCTTTCTTGCTTCAAAGCTTTGGTACGGCTAGACCGCACACCATCAAAACATACATCTCTAAATATGTATGTCACTTATACCTGGGGGATTCTTGGACAGAAGTTCTTGTCATTCCTTGAGCATTAAGCTCCTCACATATGAGTTTTTCCATATGTACCTTTTCTTCGCCACTATATGCATCGATATGACTTAAGTTTTGGCCAAGCTGGATTGCCTGGCTCCTGTGCTTATGCCCTACGTTCCCGTTAGTTGGGCTAGGGCATAAAGGGAGCACCTCTACGATTGCTACCGCTGGGTCATCCAGATGTGTACCTCAGACTGGATGAAGCCGAAAGCTAGCATTCTTAAGGGAATATTCAGTCGGTGAATTAAAGATGTTTTCTAAACTCACTCCATTGTGCACCCCCAGAAGTTATACAAACTGTGGTGCTCGCATCACAATTCGGACATGTACATTAAATGCATGCACACCCAGAGAAAGGAACCCTTAATGGAACTATTCTCTCTGGAAGATGTTTCTTACGATATCAATGCAATATAACATAGCTAGCCGGATACAACTTGTCTATTCAAGCAACTATGACCCCTACGCCTAGTTTTCCAGGCATACCCCGGCCTATTCGGCCGCAACGGTCTTCGGAAACACTCCGCACCTTCGGGTCCGGAGGTTGAAGCGAAAAGGTCCGCCATGACAAATGATATACAATTCAGCTAGATGAGGAAATTACACAGTCACTTGGACTCGAACACCTCTTCCTCTACACCTTCCAACAGGCAGTCTAACTTACAATCCTGTTGAGAATATTTGGCGGCCACCTCTACTTGGTCATACACTGTACTAATAGGAATTTCTTCCCTATTCGGCCCTACCGGCCCGACACGAGCCATGTGATTAGGATCCAGCTTGGTATAGCGCATCTTCACCATGGCCCAGGCCTCTCGCACACCCTCTCAGCAGGTGGATATCTACCACAGCCGGATACGCCCCTGCGCTCCCTTGAACAGCTACACCAGCTTCTCCATGCTTCCTGGAGGGGAGTTGGATGGCCATAAAGCCTTGGCTACACTCCGCATAGGTCGCCAAGCTTGCTCGTGCAACTGCGACAGCCCTTGCAGAAAATCACTTGATGATCCGGACACCTCCTCTTCGGTGCAGTTTGTCAAAACACCTGCAATTATAGCTATATTAGCTACCGTTACCTCCAAACTGCTATAAGATAAAAGCAGCCATGTACTGAATATGCCACCTCACAGCTTCTTGTTCTCCTTCACAGAGTCGGCTAGCTGCGCTCGCACATCTTTCAGTTCTTCGCCCAGTTTGGTGTTTGAATCCTGGAGTTTCTTTTTCTCTTCAACGACTTTTGTCAATACACGCTCGCCCGCCGCTAGTAGCTTTTTGGCTTCGTGTTCTTCGCTTCGAGCGGCGTCCAGCTGCTCTCGTACTTGGTCTAACGACCCAACATCAAGATTAGAACCCAGATTCACACTATTGGTGTATCATTATGAGTTTTCGATAGAGGAAACTATTACCGGGAGATGCCTTGTATTTCTCTAGTTCAGCATTGGCAGCAAGCAGCTGCCGCTGACACTTTTCTAGTTCCTGAGCTAGCCGGGTATTCTTCTCCGTAAGCACCTGGTCATACGTTGATCCTTAAATTAGTTGTTTCAACTCCTTTAAGTCTCGGGGGCTACTGGCATATGGTAATCATAGTCAGACAAAGCAAATTTACCTGCACATCTTTCAAATGTTGCTTTGTAGCCCTGTTAATCCCATCTCAAGCAGCTCGGATGTATGCATCGGCTGAGTTGAAGGCGTCAAACGACTCTTCTGAATAGCCAGGGTCTTGTAAAATGGCCCGGTGGCGCCGATGATTCATAGCACTCTTCACTTTCGAGTTGGTGACGGATACATCGTTCGAGTCCTCGGCTGGAGGACAGTCCGACGTCGCCCCTGCATCAGCCCCGTCTTCACGACAGGATTTGAATCCTGGCTGTGGGAAGTACGGCCGCTCGGACCTCTGGATATAGTCCGGCGCGCCTTCCTCCTGACACATGCAAAACGGGAAGGTCACAGTTGGACGTGACTACTCAGATGCAGGTTGGCGAATTCATTCCTCTTCGATGAAGGCACGGCCGTGTCTTCGTGTGCTTTCATCTTGGAAGGCTTGTCCGGCGTGGGAGCCGATCTCTTCAAAATCGCCGAACGTCTCTCCTGTGAAACACGATACAGTGCGGTGGTTGAGGCAGAATAAGAGCACTCTTTTAGAGAAGGTGTTTCTTAATTATTTACATGTGAAGCAGGAAGAAGGCCAGGGTAGTCGGCGGTGATGGCCACTTCTGTGCCATCATAGCTTGTCTAGTAGAACACTCCCCCCGCAAGCACCACAAATATATCCGGATACTCTTCAAACCCAGGATCTAGTTCCCGGTTGTGGATCTCCGGCTGTGGGGCAGGACTATGAAGTCCTTCGGTGACCTTCCGCCAGTGCTGTCATAACAAACAGACTTGAAATTTATAAAAAGTAACCCAGAAGGGGAATGAGTGGAATCGAGGAGTCGAAGCTTACCCAACTGGGAGGATTATACATAGAATATCCATCTCTGTGCTTAATATGAAGAAACTCCTCTTCCTCCCCTTTAAAAAGCTCGGCCAATATTTTGGCCAGAGCGGCGGGGGTATCCGGACCCTTCCGGCCATAACGAGAGGCGTCATCCTCTCCATTATAGTGCCACATGGGCAACCCTCTATATTGTAGAGATTGAGCCCCACGCACTGTGGAGATCGCCAATACCTCGATTATTGTAAGTCTGGACTGAGCGAGCGTCTTTATCTTGCTCATAAGCTGGCAAACTTCTGCGCTGTCATCCTTTTCAAGACTCCGAGGATGCCAACTGTGGTGTTTCTTCAGCAAAACGCTTGCAAATTCAGGAAGACCCTTTAGAACTGGGTCAGTAAGCGCGACGTCCTTAATATAGAACCATTCAGAAGGCCATTCTTCGGATGCCTTCCTTGGTGTGCCAGACAGATATCCGGTGTCAGCGATACGCCATACTTCGGCTCCACCCACTTCAAATATTGACCCCTCGTGATTACGCGGGACAAGACAGAACAACTTCCTCCACAGCTCGAAGTCAGCCTTGATACCCAGGAATAATTCACATAAGGCAATGTAACCCGCAATGTGTAGAACGGAGCCAGGGGTGAAGTTGTGCAACTGGAGGCCATAGTATTCCAGAAGCCCTCGGAGGAACGGATGAATGGAAAATCCAACGGCCCTTAGCAGGTAGGGAACGAAACATACTCGCTCTCCCCCGGATGGATTGGGGAAGTCCTCTGCCTGAATCTCACCATTGAAGGAATCTAGCCCCGCTCGAACAGGAACTAGATCTGTGGGGGGAAGAAATCCCTGCGTCTGCAGCTCCGTCAATTGACTGTGGGACACTGAACACCTCTCCCAGTGGCCTTTCTCTAGGCCGGAACGGGTGGAGGAGCTGGGGGCGCTATCCATGCTGGAATGGTTTCTCCCAAGCAGTTTCCGAGGATTTCCTCTATGTGGTGCCGAATGGATCTAGGATCCGATCTCTTTAGTAGGCGCTCTTCCTTGCATGGGCGGGTGTTATCTGCAAAAATACCCTGACCTTCCACCTTCGCTTGACATGTGGAAGGCAAAGTTATTTAACACGCCGAAGCTAAGGGGAGCGACATGGAACCAATGTCTGAATACATCACTTGGAGATCATTAAAGGAGGAACCAGCCTCGCAATGCCGAAGACAATTTGTGTGCCGAACACCTCGCTATTGAAGAATGGTTCGGGGGCTATTGAGGGAGTCCTGGACTAAGGGGTCCCGGGCGTCCGGCCTGTTATCTATTGGGCCGGACTGATGGGCTGTGAAGACATGAAGGCCGAAGACTGTACCCGTGTCCGGATTGGACTCTCCTTGGCGTGGAAGGCAAACTTGGCGACCGACTATGAAGATTCCTTCTTATGTAACCAACTCTATGTAAACCCTAGATCCCCTCGATGTCTATATAAACTGGAGGGGTTAGTCCGGAAGGGGGATACTCATTACCATAGTCATATAGGCTAGGCTTCTATGGTTTAGCCATCACGATCTCGTGGTTGATCAACTCTTGTAACACTCATATTCATCAATATCAATCAAGTAGGACGTAGGGTATTACCTCCATAGAGAGGGCCCAAACCTGGGTAAACATCGTGCCCCTTGTCTCCTGTTACCATCGATTCTAGACGCACAGTTCGGGACCCCCTACCCGAGATCCATCGGTTTTGACACCGACAGTAGTACCGTCTGCGGGTTGTGGGATGTGTAACATTTGGATTGGTTCCCCACTATATAAAGGGGGTCTTCTTCCCCAAGAAGACCACGTCTTCCTCCTCCAAAACTCCATTATTCCTCAAAAGCTCATTTTTGCCCGATCTCGCCCCCTAGCCAATCAAACCTGTTGATATTCGAGGGATTGGTTGAGAAGGCCCCGGTCTACATTTCCACCAAGAGAAATTTGATTCCCCCCACTAATCCCTTGCGAATCTTGTTACTCTTGAGTGTTTGAGCACCCTAGACGGTTGAGGTCACCTCGGAGCCATAAGCCATTATGGTGAAGCTTCATGGTGGTGTTGGGAGCCTCCAATTCGGTTGTGGAGATTGCCCCAACCTTGTTTGTAAAGGTTCGGTCGCCACCTTAAAGGGAACCACTACTAGAATCACGGCATCTTGCATTGTGAAAGGGCGTGAGGAGAATACGGTGGCCCTAGTGGCTTCTTGGAGAGCATTATGCCTCCACACCGCTCCAACGGAGACGTACTTCCCCTCGAAGGGAAGGAACTTCGGTAACACATCCTCGCCTTCACTGGCTCCACTTGTGGTTACTTCTTACCTTTACTTTGTGCAAGATTTATTTGTGTTGTATCCCTTGCTTGCTTGTATTTTTATTGTTGCTAGCATCATATAGGTTGCTCACCTAGTTGCATATCTATACAACCTATTTATTGCTAAACCCTAGTTTTTAAGAAAACTAAAAGTAGGTAGTTGCCTATTCACCCCCCTCTAGTCAACCATATTGATCCTTTTGATTTGCATCAAAGCATCGTCTCTTTATTAAGGGTTTTTCCACCCGAAGAGTATGGGTGATGACGGGGAAAGGGTTAATGAAGTACCTGAGGCCACAGAGTTGAATTCAGTCACCCGAGATGACTTAAATGAAGCTATGGCTCCACTTAAGATGTTAATGATGGCCTAAGTCAAGTCCATGTTTAAAAAACTCCTTGAGGTGTTGAAAACTTCTACCGGCCCGTTGCAAGTGGTTAATCCCATCACATCGGATTCTGTGGCCAACTCCGGTAAGGAAGCGGCTAAAGGTACTCAAACTTCCTCCGCTCACGGTAAGAATGGGACGGGCATCCATGCCATGGTTGCGCCTTCCCAGGTCTATGGACGACCAGTCCCCACACCGCATATTAACAACCTTGGTCCTCCTCCTAAGCTTGTGAAGAATGATTTGCTAATTGGGTTTTTGTATCAAGTCTCATTTGAATCACAAATCAACCCATCTTTGGAGATTCAATGAACAAGGTTACTGATACGTCTCCAACGTATCTACTTTTTTTAATTCTTTTCCTCTTGTTTTGGACTCTAATTTGCATGATTTGAATGAAACTAACCCCGTACTGACGCTGTTTTCAGCAGAACTACCATGGTGTTGTTTTTGTGCAGAAATAAAAGTTCTCGGAATAGAACGAAACTTTGCGAGGATTTTTTATACAATAAATAAGAATTTTTGGAGCCAAGACCCACAGGAGAGGGGCACCTGAGTTGGCACAACCCACCAGGGTGCGCCCCCCTCCTGGCGCGCCTAGGTGGGTTGTCCCCACCTGGTGGCCCCGCAGACCCTGAAACCGATGCTATGAAATCCTATTTTCCCAGAAAAATCAGGGAGAAAAAATTATCACAATCCACGAGACGGAGCCGCCATCACCTCTTGTTCTTCATTGGGAGGCCAGATCTGGAGTCCATTTGGGGCTCCGGAGAGGGGGATCTTCGTTCTTCGTCATCACCAACCCTTCTCCATCGCCAATTCCATGATGCTCCCCACCGGGAGTGAGTAATTCCTTCGTAGGCTCGTTGTTCGGTGAGGAGTTGGATGATATTCATCATGTAATCGAGTTAGTTTTGTTAGGGCTTGATCCCTAGTATCCACTATGTTCTAATATTGATGTTGCTAGGACTTTGCCATCCTTAATGCTTGTCACTTTGGGCCCATTTATGTTATCACCATTGTATCCATGTTCTAGATCCGATCTTGCAAGTTATAGTCACCTACTACGTGTTATGAAGTATCTAGGTGAAGTTCTTTGTGTTTGTTGAATAGATGAATCTGAGATTGTGTGATGCATATCGTATAATCATATCCATGGATACTTGAGGTGACATTGGAGTATCTAGGTGACATTAGGGTTTTGGTTGATTTGTGTCTTAAGGTGTTATTCTAGTACGAACTCTATGATAGATTGAACGGAAAGAATAGCTTCATGTTATTTTACTACAGACTCTTGAATAGATCGATCAAAAAGGATAACTTTGAGGTGGTTTCATACACTACAATAATCTCTTCGTTTGTTCTCCGCTATTAGTGACTTTGGAGTGACTCTTTGTTGCATGTTGAGGGATAGTTATATGATCCAATTTATGTTATTATTGTTGAGAGGACTTGCACTAGTGAAAGTATGAACCCTAGGCCTTGTTTCAACACATTGTAATACCGTTTGTGCTCACTTTTATCATTATTTACCTTGCTGTTTTTATATTTTTGGATTACAAAAACCTATATCTACTATCCATATTGCACTTGTATCACCATATCTTCGCCGAACTAGTGCACCTATACAATTTACCATTGTATTGGGTGTGTTGGGGACACAAGAGAGTCTTTGTTATTTGGTTGTAGGGTTGTTTGAGAGAGACCATCTTCATCCTACGCCTCCCACGAATTGATAAACCTTAGGTCATCCACTTGAGGGAAATTTGCTACTGTCCTACAAACCTCTGCACTTGGAGGCCCAACAACGTTTACAAGAAGTAGGTTGTGTAGTAGACATCAACGATATCCAGGCAATGATTATTACATGGGCATCACATCCAAGATTAGTAGACCGACTTCTGCCTGCATCTACTACTATTACTCCACACATCGACTGCTATCCAGCATGCATCTAGTGTATTAAATTCATGGAGAAACGGAGTAATGCAATAAGAATGATGACATGATGTAGACAAGATCTATCTATGTAGAGATAGACCCCATCGTTTTATCCTTAGTAGCAATAGTACGTACGTGTCAGTTCTCTTTCTGTCACTGGGATCAAGCACCTTCAGACTGGACCCACTACAAAGCACCTCTTCCCATTGCAAGATAAATAGATCAAGTTGGCCAAACAAAACCCAAATATCGGAGAAGATATATGAGGCTATACGATATCATGCAGAAAAGAGGTCAAAGAAACTCAAATACATTCGTGGATATAAAAAGAGATAGATCTGATCATAAACTCAATTTCATCGGATCCCAACAAACACACCACAAAAGAGTTACATCATATGGATCTCCAAGAGACTATTGTATTGAGAATCAAGAGAGAGAGGGGGAGAGGAAGCAATCTAGCTACTAACTACGGACTCGAAGGTCTAAAAAGAACTACTCAGGCATCATCGGAGATACGGAACTCGCAAGTTGATCACCAAAACATACATCAAGTGGATCAAAAGATGTCCCATTGTCACCATAGATAAGCACGTGCAAGACATACATCAAGTGTTCTCACATCCTTAAAGACTCAATCCGATAAGATAACTTCAAAGGGAAAACTCAATCCATTACAAAAGAGTAGAGGGGGAGAAACATCATAAAATCCAACTATAATAGCAAAGCTCGCGATACATCAAGGTCGTGCCAACTCAAGAACATGAGAGAGAGAGAGATCAAACACATAGCTACTGGTACATACCCTCAGCCCCGAGGGAGAACTACTCCCTCCTCGTCATGGAGAGCGCCGGGATGATGAAGATGGCCACCGGAGAGGGATTCCCCCCTCCGGCAGGGTGCCGGAACGGGTCTAGATTGGTTTTCGGTGGCTACAGAGGCTTCTAGCGGCGGAACTCCCGATCTATTCTGCTCCTTGATGTTTTTAGGGTATATGGACATATATAGGCGAAAGTAGTCGGTCAGGGGAGCCACGAGGGGCCCACGAGGGTGGGGGGTACACCCAGGGGGTAGGGCGCGCCTCCCTGCCTCGTGGCTTCCTCGAAACTTCCCTGACGTCTACTCCAAGTCTCCTGGGTTGCTTCCGTTCCAAAAATAACTCTCCCGAAGGTTTCATTCCGTTTGGACTCCATTTGATATTCCTTTTCTTCGAAACACTGAAATAGGCAATAAAACATCATTTTGGGCTGGGCCTCCGGTTAATAGGTTAGTCCCAAAAATAATATAAAAGTGTATAATAAAGCCCATAAACATCCAAAACGGGTAATATAATAGCATGGAACAATAAAAATTATAGATACGTTGGAGACGTATCAATCATCATGAGTATTTGAAGTTCTATCAATTGCCCAACAGTAATTTGTTCATCCACGGATTGCTATTTTTCTCGAGAGAAGCCACTAGTGAAACCTACGGCCCCCGGGTCTATTTCCCATATTATTTGCCTTTGTGATCTACTTTTTCCTTGCATTTATTTTCAGATCTACTAAAACAAAAAAATACTTTGCTGCACTTTATCTCATTTGCGATCTATTTATTCAATTTATTACAACTTTCTCCCATCCACGCACCAATTTCTGGCACCGTTACCCAAAAGGGATTGGCAACCCCTTTAACACGTCGGGTTGCGAGTATTTGTTATTTGTGTGCAGGGGCTATTTACGTTGGGTTGCTTGGTTCTCCTATTGGTTCTATAACCTTGGTTTCATATCTGAGGGAAATACCTACCGCCGCTGTGCTACCCCACTAAAACAAAAACTAATTGGACAAACGGTGGAGTCACATACCAAGCAACAATCCCTCAAAACAGTTTCAGAAACGGAGCTTCGAGCAAAGAGATCGAAATCCACGGGCTTGAGAGCAAGAACATGAGAGAGAGAGAGAGAGCTATGGGGAATTTTTTCTGGAGGTAGGTGATGATGTGGTGTAAAGAGATAAGTGAGGGGGACCACAACCCACCAGGGCACGCCTGGGGGTCCTGGCGCGCCCAGGTGGGTTGTGCCCACCTGGTGCACCTCCCTCTGATGTTATTTGCACCCAAAATTTAGAAATATTCAGAAAAAATTGTATTAAATTTTCAGGGCATTCTGAGAACTTTTATTTTTTGGGTCATTTTTTATTGCACGAGAAAATCAAAGAACAGACAAAACATGGCATTTTATTTTATTTAACTAATAAAAACAGAAAACAAAAAGCAGGGATAGAAGATAGTGCTTACTGAATTCATCAACTTCATACCACTAAAAAATGATCCATTAATAAGGTTGATCAAGTCTTATTAACAACCACTTTCGATTAGCATGGAACCGAAGAACTATCGTAAATCACTAAGTTACCTCAACGGGGATATGAATGTCCCCAAGAATAAGCATTTCACATTTCTCTTTGATAGTAGGTAGAGGTATTTGAAAACTTCCAATAGTGATTGTCAGAGAGTTTTCAATAACATTAATACCATTCACTTGGAATTGTTTCTTCGGAAAGTTCACCGTATTCTCATTACCATTAATATGAAAAGTGACCTTGCTTTTGTTGCAATCAATAACAGCCCCTGCCGTATTCAAGAAGGGTCTACCAAGGATAATCGACATGTTGTCATCCTCGGGCATCTCAAGTATAACAAAGTCAGTCAAAATAGTAACATTAGCAACAACTAAGGGCACATCCTCACAGATACCGATAGGTATGGCAGTTGATTTATCAGCCATTTGCAAAGATATTTCAGTAGGTGTGAGTTTATTCAAATCAAGTCTTTTATATAAAGAGAAAGGCATAACACTAACACCAGCTCCTAAATCACACAAAGCAGTTTTCACATAATTCTTTTTGATGGAGCAAGGTATAGTTAGTATTCACGGATCTCCATGTTTTTAGGTACTCCATCTTTAAAAGTGTAATTAGCAAGCATAGTGGAGATCTCATCTTCCGGTATTTTTCTTTTATTAGTGATGATGTCTTTCATATACTTTGCATAAGGAGGCATTTTCAAGATATCAGTCAAGCGAGTACGCAAAAAGACTGGCATCAGCATTTCAGCAAAGCGTTCAAATTCTTCATCATCATTCTTTTTAGTTGACTTAGGTGGAAAGGGCATTGGTTTTTGAACCCACGGTTCTCTTTCCTTACCGTGTTTTCTAGCCACAAAGTCATTTTTATCATACCCTTTATTCTTAGGTTGTGGGTTATCAAGATCAACTGGTGGTTCTATCTCGACATCATTGTCTGGTTCTTTATTATTATTAGGTTGAGACTTTTCATGAACATCAGCATTATCTTTTTCATTATCACTAGGTGAATGTTCATTACCAGACTGAGTTTCAGCATCAGAGATAGAAGTTTCATTATCATTGTCAGGAGGTTTTTCTATTTCAGGTTCACTAGGAGCATGCAAAGTCCTATCAATTTTCTTCTTCTTTTTCTTTTTAGAAGAACTAGGTGTAGTGGTGTCGTTCCTTTGTGAATCCTGTTCAATTCTTTTTGGGTGTCCCACAGGATAAAGTGGTTCCTGAGTCATTTTACCTCCTCTAGTTGCAACTCTAACAGCAAAGTCATGTACATTATTATTATTCATTTCATCAAGCAACTCTCTTTGAGATTTAGCAACTTCTTCTAACTGGGTTTGTACCATAGAAGCATGCATTCCAACACCTCTAACATCATTTGAGATTCTAAATAACAAGTCACTCAAGCGAGCAATCATATCATAATTGTATTTCAATTGTTTCATAACATTTGCATTGAAGTGATCTTGTTTTCTAATATAGTTTTCAAACTCATGAAGGCATTGACTAGGATGCATATTGTGAGGATTGTCATTATCATTGAACTTCATAAGAGAATTTACCTCTACCACCTTAGGAGGTGGTGGTGTATTAAGCCCATGTATTTCTTCAATAGGAGGTAAAATTTTAACATCCTCAACTTTAATACCTTTTTCCTTCATAGATTTCTTTGCCTCTTGCATATCTTCAGGACTGAGATATAATATACCCCTCTTCTCCGGAGTGGGTTTAGGCGGTGGTTCAGGAATAGTCCAATCATCATAATTTTTCATATATTATTCAACAATTCTTCAGCTTGCCCAACAGTTCGTTCCCTAAAAACACAACCAGCACAACTACTTAGGAAATCCCTAGAAGCATCAGTTAGTCCATTATAGAAGATATCAAGTATTTCATTTTTCTTAAGAGGATGATCAGGAAAAGCATTAAGTAATTGGAAAAGCCTCCCCCAAGCTTGTGGGAGACTCTCTTCTTTAATTTGAAAAAGTTAAATATTTCCCGTAAAGCAGCTTGTTTCTTATGAGTAGGGAAATATTTTTCAGAGAAGTAATAAATCATATCCCGGGGACTACACAAACAACCAGGAGCAAGAGTATTGTACCAAGCTTTAGCATCACCCTCTAATGAGAAAGGAAATAATTTGAGAATAAAGTAATAGCAAGTTTTCTCATCATGAGTAAAAAGGGTGGCTATGTCATTCAACTTAGTAAGATATGCCACAACAGTTTCAGTTTCATAACCATGGAAAGGATCAGATTCAACCAAAGCAATTAACTCTGGGTCGACAGAGAATTCATAATCCTTATCATCAATAAAGATAGGTGAAGTAGCAAACTTAGGATCATACTTCATTCTAGCATTCAGAGATTTTTCTTTATACTTGCATAATAATATCTCTAGATCATCTCTATCCCTACAAGCAAGAATATCTCTCTTTGTCTCCTCAATCATAACATAACCTTCCGGTACCTTAGGCAATTCATATCTAGGAAGGCTAGTTCTAGGAGGTGTTTCAGGAGATTCAGTTTCAAGCTCATCATCAGATTCAACAACATCATGTTGTATGATACGACTCCAACGTATCTATAATTTTTTATTGTTCCATGCTATTATATTATCTGTTTTGGATGTTAATGGGCTTTATTTTACACTTTTATATTATTTTTGGGACTAACCTATTAACCAGAGGCCTAGCCCAAATTGCTGTTTTTTGCCTATTTCAGTGTTTCATAGAAAAGGAATATCAAACAGAGTCCAAACAGAATGAAACTTTCCGGAACATGATTTGTGGAACAAACGTGATCCAGAGGACTTGGAGTGGACGTCAAGCAATCAACGAGGTGGCCATGAGGCAGGGGGGCACACCCACCCCTCCTGGCGCGCCCTCCACCCTCGTGGGCCCCTCGTTGCTCCACTGACCTACTTCTTCCTCCTATATATATCTACGTACCCCGCAAACATCCAGGAGCACCACGAAAACCTAATTCCACCGCCGCAACCTTTTGTACCCAAGAGATCCCATCTTGGGGCCTTTTTCGGAGCTCCGCCGAAGGGAGCATTGATCATAGAGGCCTCTACATCAACTCCATGGCCCCTCCAATGATGTGTGAGTAGTTTACTTCAGACCTCCAGGTCCATAGCTAGTAGCTAGATGGCTTCTTCTCTCTCTTTGGATCTCAATACAATGTTCTCCATGATTCTCTTGGAGATCTATTTGTTGTAATCTTCTTTTGCGGTGTGTTTGTTGAGATCCATGAATTGTGGGTTTATGATCAAGTTTATATATGAACAATATTTGAATCTTATCTGAATTCTTTTATGTATGATTGGTTTATCTTTGCAAGTCTCTTTGAATTATTAGCTTGGTTTGGCCTACTAGATTGGTCTTTCTTGCAATGGGATAAGTGCTTAGCTTTGGGTTCAATCTTGCGGTGCTCGATCCCAGTGACAGAAACGGAAACGACACGTATTGTATTGTTGCCATCGAGGATAAAAAGATGGGGTTTATATCATATTGCAAGAGTTTATCCCTCTACATCATGTCATCTTGCTTAAGGCGTTACTCTATTCTTATGAACTCAATACTCTAGATGCATGCTGGATAGCGGTCGCTGTGTGGAGTAATAGTAGTAGATGCAGGCAGGAGTCGGTCTACTTGTCACGGACATGATGCCTATATACATGATCATACCTAGATATTCTCATAATTATTCGCTTTTCTATCAATTGCTCGACAGTAATTTGTTCACCCACTGTAATAATTATGCTATCTTGAGAGAAGCCACTAGTGAAACCTATGGCCCCTGGGTCTATTCTCCATCATATAAGTTTCCAATCTATTTTATTTTGCAATCTTACTTTCAATCTATATCATAAAAATACCAAAAATATTTATCTTATTACTATTATCTCTATCAGATCTCACTCTTGCAAGTGGCCGTGAAGGGATTGGCAACCCGTTTATCGCGTTGGTTGCGAGGTTCTTATTTGTTTGTTAGGTACGAGGTGACTTGCGCGTGGTCTCCTACTGGATTGATACCTTGGTTCTCCAAAACTGAGGGAAATACTTACGCTGCTCTGCTGCATCACCCTTTCCTCTTCAAGGGAAAACCAACGCAGTGCTCAAGAGGTAGCATTGTATTACTCTAACAATTTGTTTATCAAGAAATTCACCAAGTGGTACATCATCATTATCAAGCAAGGTACTAGCATCATCATAATTATCATTCATACCAGAAGTAGCATTATCAATAACTTGCGACATATCAGAATTGATAGCATGTGGTGGTGTTGCAAGTTTACTTATAGCAGAAGGTGAATCTAAAGCAGAACTGGATGGCAGTTCCTTACCTCCCCTCGTCTTAGAGGGAAAAATCTTAGTCTTAGCATCCTTGAAATTCTTCATAGTGATAATATGATAATAATCCCAAGTGACTCAAGAAATATAGCTATGCTCCCCGGCAACGGCACCAGAAAAAGGTCTTGATAACCCACAAGTATAGGGGATCGCAACAATTTTCAAGGGTAGAGTATTCAACCCAAATTTATAGATTGGACACAAGGGGAGCCAAATAATATTTGAAGGTATTAGCAGCTGAGTTGTCAATTCAACCACGCCTGGAGATTAATTATCTGCAGCAACGTGATCAGTAGCAAAGTAGTATGATAGTTTTGATAGTAGTGACAACAGCAATAGTAACGGTAACAGTGATAGCAGTAGTTTTGTAACAAGTGCAACAGTAATGATAGCAATAGTAGCTTAGCAAGAACAATATAGGATAAATTCATAGGCATTGGATCGGTGACTTGTTGGATGATATTCATCATGAGACAGTTATAACCTAGGGTGATACGGCACTAGCTCCAGTTCATCAATATAATGTAGGCATGTATTCCGTAAATAGTCATAGGTGCTTATGGAAAGAACTTGCATGACATCTTTTGTCCTACCCTCCCGTGGCAGCGGGGTCCTATTGGAAACTAAAGGATATTAGGGCCTCCTTTAATAGAGAACCAGAACAGAGCATTAACACACTATGAATACATGAACTCCTAAAACTACAGTCATCACCGGGAGTGGTCCTGACTATTGTCACTCCAGGGTTGCCGGATCATAACACGTAGTAGGTGACTATAACTTGCAAGATCGGATCTAGAACATGGATGTAATGGTGATAACATAAACGGTTCAGATCTGAAATCATGACACCCGGGCCCAATGTGACAAGCATTAAGCATGTCAAAGTCATAGCAACATCAATATTAGAACATAGTGGATACTAGGGATCAAGCCCTAACAAAACTAACTCGATTACATGATGAATCTCATCCAACTCCTCACTGACCAGCGAGCCTACGAAGGAATTACTCACTCCCGGTGGGGAGCATCATGGAATTGGTGATGGAGGGTTGGTGATGATGAAGAACGAAGATCCCCCTCTCCGGAGCCCCAAATGGACTCCACATCTGGCCTCCCGATGAAGAACAGGAGGTGACGGCGGCTCCGTCTTTTGGATCGCGATAATTATTTCTCCCTGATTTTTTTGCTAGAAAAATAGGATTTTATAGCATCGGTTTCAGGGTCTGCGAGGCCACCAGGTGGGGACAACCCACCTGGGTGCGCCAGGAGGGGGCGTGCCCTGGTGGGTTTTTCCCACCCAGGTGCCCCTCTCCGGTGGGTCTTGGCTCCAGAAATTCTTATTTATTGTACAAGAAATCCTCACAAAGTTTTGTTCCATTCCGAGAACTTTTATTTCTGCACGAAAACAATACCATGGTAGTTCTGCTAAAAACAGCGTCAGCTCGGGGTTAGTTTCACTCAAATCATGCAAATTAGAGTCCAAAACAAGAGGAAAACTGTTAGAACAAGTAGATACGTTGGAGACGTATCAACTCCCCAAGCTTAAACCTTTGCTTGTCCTCAAGCAATTTAGTTGATAAACTGAAAGTGAAAAAGAAAAACTTTTACGAACTCTTTTGCTCTTGTTTGCATAGGTAAGCTTAAACAGCACCCAGGTTTTCAGGTAACATTATAAGTAACCATGCCGACAATAACTTTTAAAGATTATATTAACTCATATCAATGACATAATCAGCTAGCGAGTAATAATAAGATATCTCAAACAGCAACACGTTGTCAAAACAACCATGATATACTATGATAATAGTGGTATCTTGCTAGCCCTTTCTGAGACCACAAAACATAAATGCAGAGCACCTCCAAAGTCCAAGTAGCGACTAAACATTGTAATTCATGGTAGAAAAGATCCAGTCATGATGCACCCAACATTAGCTACACACAATGCATAAGTCATGACAAGAGTGCTCTCAGGTTCTGGTGCTTGTTTTAGAAGGTGATTGATACGTCTCCAACGTATCTATAATTTATGAAGTATTCATGCTATTATATTATCTATTTTGGATGTTTATGGGCTTTACTAAACACTTCTATATTATTTTTGGGACTAACCTATTAACCGGAGGCCCAGCCCGAATTGTTGTTTTCTTGCCTATTTCAGTGTTTCGAAGAAAAGGAATATCAAATAGAGTCCAAATGGAATGAAACCTTCGGGAGAGTTATTTTTGGAATGGAAGCAATCCAAGAGACTTGGAGTAGACGTCAGGGAAGCTTCGAGGGAGCCACGAGGCAGGGAGGCGCACCCTACCCCCTGGGTGCGCCCCCACCCTTGTGGGCCCCTCGTGGCTCCCCTGACCGACTTGTTTTGCCTATATATGTACATATAACCTAAAAACATCAGGGAACACAATAGATCGGGAGTTCCGCTGCCAGAAGCCTCCGTAGCCACCAAAAACCAATCTAGATCCGTTCTGGCACCCTGCCGGAGGGGGGAATCCCTCTCCGGGGGCCATCTTCATCATCTTGGTGCTCTCCATGACGAGGAGGGGGTAGTTCACCCTCAGGGCTGAGGGTATGTACCAGTAGCTATGTGGTTGATCTCTCTCTCTCTCTCTCGTGTTCTTGAGGTGGTACGATCTTGATGTATCGCGAGCTTTGCTATTATAGTTGGATCTTATGATGTTTCTCCCCCTCTACTCTCTTGTAATGGATTGAGTTTTCCCTTTGAAGTTATCTTATCGGATTGAGTCTTTAAGGATTTGAGAACACTTGATGTATGTCTTGCATGTGCTTATCTGTGGTGACAATGGGATATCATGTGATCCACTTGATGTATGTTTTGGTGATCAACTTGCGAGTTCCGTGACCTCGTGAACTTATGCATAGGGGTTGGCACACACGTTTTCGTCTTGACTCTTCGGTAGAAACTCTGGGGCACTCTTTGAAGTTCTTTGTGTTGGGTGAATAGACTAATCTGAGATTGTGTGATGCATATCGTATAATCACACCCACAGATACTTGGGGTGACATTGGAGTATCTAGGTGACATTAGGGTTTTGGTTGATTTGTGTCTTAAGGTGTTATTCTAGTACGAACTCTAGGTTAGATTGAACGTAAAGAATAGCTTCGTGTTATTTTACTACAGACTCTTGAATAGATCGATCATAAAGGATAACTTTGAGGTGGTTTCGTACCCTACCATAATCTCTTCGTTTGTTCTCTACTATTAGTGACTTTGGAGTGACTCTTTGTTGCATGTTGAGGGATAGTTATATGATCCAATTATGTTATTATTGTTGAGAGGACTTGCACTAGTGAAAGTATGAACCCTAGGCCTTGTTTCAACACATTGCAATATCGTTTGTGCTCACTTTTATCATTAGTTACCTTGCTGTTTTTATATTTTCATATTACAAAAACCTATATCTACCATCCATATTGCACTTGTATCACCATCTCTTCGCCGAACTAGTGCACCTCTACAATTTACCATTGTATTGGGTATGTTGGGGACACAAGAGACTCCTTGCTATTTGGTTGCAGGGTTGCTTGAGAGAGACCATCTTCATCCTTCACCTCCCACGGATTGATAAACCTTAGGTCATCCCCTTGAGGGAAATTTGCTACTGTCCTACAAACCTCTGCACTTGGAGTCCCAACAGCGTCTACAAGAAGAAGGTTGTGTAGTAGACATCAAGCTCTTTTCTAGCGCCGTTGCCGGGGAGGTTAGCGCTTGAAGGTATATCTTTAGATCTTGCAATCGAATCTTTTTGTTTCTTGTTTTATCACTAGTTTTTTCTATAAAATAAAACTACAAAAAAATGGAATTAAGATTGCCTCGCATGCTCCATCTTTTTAATGTCTTCCATGAAAATAAGGATTCCGATAATTGTGCCAAAGTGTTAGAAGAAGAATGTATTAAAATGTTTGGCACTAAATCTTTGGATGATGAGCATGATTGCAATGTTGTTAGTATGAATTCTTTGAATATGCATGATGCTAATGATATGCAAAGCCACAAGCTTGGGGATGCTATGTTTGATGAAGATGATATTTTTTATCCCCCAAGTTTTGATGAGCAAATTATTTTGATGATAGCATGCCTCCTATTTATGATGATTATATTGATGAAAGTGGGTTTGGAAGAGTGTTAACTTTAGGAAGTAATGATCCCACTATTTTGTAGGTTGTTGAATCTTATTGTGATAATTATGAAAGTGGGTTTGGAGAGGTTATGGCTTTAGTTAATGTTAATCCCACTATTTTGGAAGAGTGTCAACTTTGCATACTTGTAGATCACGAAAAGAATGTTTTATGTGATGGTTATATTGTTGAATTCATTCATGATGCTACTGAAAATTATTATGAGGGAGGAATATATGCTTGTAGGAATTTCAATAATATCAAGTTTCCTCTCTATGTGCTTAAAATCTTGAAGTTATGCTTGTTTTGCTTTCCTATGCAAGTTGATTCTTGTTCCCACAAGTTGTTTGCTCACAAAATCCCTATGCATAGGAAGTGGGTTAGACTTAAATGTTCTAGTCATATTCTTCATGATGCTCTCTGTATGTTTCAATTCTTATCCTTTATGTGAGCATCATTGAAATCATCATGCCTAGCTAGGGGCGTTAAACGATAGTGCTTGTTGGGAGGCAACCCAATTTTATTTTTGTTCTTTGATTTTTGCTCCTGTTTAGTAATAAATAGTTCATCTAGCCTATGTTTATATGTGGTTTTATGGTTTTAATTAGTGTTTGTGCCAAGTAGAACCTTTGGGAAGACATGGGGAAAGTCTTTGCGATCTTGCTGTAAAAAAAGAAACTTTAGTGCTCACGAGATTTGCTGCCATTTTTTAATGGAGAGTGATATTTATTTAATTATTTTTGCAGATGATTAATATATAAATTCCTAACGTCCAAAAATTTATCTTAGAATTTGTGGGGTTCCATAAGTATTCGAAACCTACAGATTACTACATAATGAAGTGTTTTTGACAGATTCTGTTTTTCGTGTGTTGTTTGCTTATTTTGATGAATCTGTGGCTAGTAATAGAGTTTATGAACCATAGAAAAGTTGGAATACAGTAGGTTTAACACCAATATAAATAAATAATGAGTTCATTACAGTACCTTGAAGTGGTGGTTTGGTTTCTTTTACTAACGGAGCTCACGAGTTTTCTGTTAAGTTTTGTGTTGTGAAGTTTTCAAGTTTTGTGTAAAGATTCGATGGACTATGGAATAAGGAGTGGCAAAGAGCCTAAGCTTGGGGATGCCCAAGGCAGCCCAAGGTAATATTCAAGGACAACCTAGATCCTAAGCTTGGGGATACCCCGGAAGGCATCCCCTCTTTCGTCTTCGTTCATCGGTAACTTTACTTGGAGCTATATTTTTATTCACCACATGATATGTGTTTTGCTTGGAGCGTCAATTTATTTTGTTATAATTTGTTTTATGTTATTTAGAGCAATGTTTTTCATATTTTATTTCAATAAAAGTGGCATTGATGGCCTTTACTATGCCTATTTTACAAGTCCACATGTTGCTGTTTGAAAACAGAAAGTTTACCACTGTTGCAAAAATTCCCTAGAAAAGTCAGAATATGATAAAATGTTGAAACCTTTTGCATAATAAGATCTGATAAATTTACTATAGTGGGAATTTATTTTCATAATTTTTGGAGCTAGGGAAGTATGGATCTTGCTGCATTCTTCACAGACTGTCCTGTTTAGGCAGATTGCTGTTATGTTTGCATATGTTTGCTTGTTTAATGATTCTATTTGAGTATAGGACTATTAAATATGCGGAGGCATTTAGTATGCAATGTTGATTAATAATTTTAGTGATTTTCTACTGAAGAGTATGATAAGGTTTTTGCATTGGTTTATACTAACTTATCTCACGAGTACTTGTTGAGTTTTGTTTGGATGAAGCTTTTGAGATTTAGGGAGACCGTGATGTGAGAGGAATTAAGAAGACACAAAAGATCAAGCTTGGGGATTCCCAAGGCATCCCAAGATAATATTTCAAGAAGTCTCAAGCGTCTAAGCTTGGAGATGCCCCGGTTGGCATCCCACCTTTCTTCTTCAATAACTATCGGTTAGTATCGGTTGATCCTAAGTTTTTGCTTCTTCACATGGTGTTTGCTATTTTTAGATGTCATTTCATTTTGTTTTGCTTGCTGTTTGAATAAATTATCAAGATCTGAAATTATTAAATGGGAGAGTCTTCAGATAGCTAAATAATTATTTAACTACTCATGGATCTTCACATATATCTTTCAGAGTTTGTTATTCATTCACGTGCTTCACATATATCCTATGAGTAAATGGTTGAATGAATTGAATATAATAAATCTGAAATTATATATGTTTCATATGCTTATCCTATGGGGAGTAATGACTTCACATGTAAGAAGTATAGGTGGTAAATTTATTGAAGGTTAGCAAACATTGTATTGGTCACTTGAACAATTCATGAAAGAATATTGAGGGAAGAGAGATTTCACATATAAATATACTATCTTGGACATCTTTTGTAATTGTGAGCACTCATTAAAATATGACATGTTAAAAGGTTGATGTTGGACAAGGAAGACAGCGTAATGGGTTATGTTTTCTTATATCTGAAATAAAGTATATTGTCATGGATCATTCAACATGCTGAGCTTGCCTTTCCCCCTCATGCTAGCCAAATACTTTGCACCAAGTAGAGATACTAGCTACTTGTGCTTCCAAACATCCCTTAAACCAGTATTTCCATGAGAGTCCACCATACCTACCTATGGATTGAGTAAGATCCTTCAAGCAAGTTGTCATCGGTGCATGCAATAAAAATTGCTCTCTAAATATGTATGATCTATTAGTGTGGAGAAAATAAGCTTTATGCGATCTTGTGATGTGGAAGCAATAAAAGCGACGGACTGCATAATAAAGGTCCCTATCACAAGTGGCGATATAAAGTGATGTTCTTTCGCATTAGGATTTTGTGCATCCAACTATAAAAGCGCATGACAACCTCTGCTTCCCTCTGCGAAGGGCCTATCTTTTATTCTTGTCTTATACCTTATGCAGGAGTCATGGTGATCTTCACCTTTCCTTTTTACATTTTATCCTTTGGCAAGCACATTGTGTTCGAAAGATCCTGATATATATATCCAATTGGATGTAAGGCATCATGAACTATTATTGTTGACATTACCCTTGAGGTAAAAGGTTGGGAGGCGAATCTATAAGCCCCTATCTTTCTTTGTGTCTCATTAAAACTTTGAACCCATAAATATCATGTGAGTGTTAGCAATTGTGAAAGACTAAATGATAGTTGAGTATGTGAAGTTTGCTGAATCAAAGCTCTAACATAGACCCTTCCTGAAAATAATATGAATTGTAATTGTTTGATGACTAATAATACGATTTGTTAGTTTTCAAGAAAGTTTATGATCTATACTTTAACATGTGAATAGCTTGTTACTTGATCATGAGAAGTCCTATGAGTTGATCAGCTACTGTTATGATATATAATGATGCTAGAAAAGGTGATTGAAATTACCATTGACCAAACTTGTGCACCTGCTAGCATTCACACTTCATAAATTCTTCCTTTTATCATTTAACTACTCAAGGACGAGCAGGAATTAAGCTTGGGGATGCTGATACATCTCCAACGTACCTATAATTTATGAAGTATTCAAGCTATTATATTATTTGTTTTGGATGTTTATGGGCTTTATTGAACACTTTTATATTATTTTTGGGACTAACCTATTAACCGGAGGCCCAGCCCAAATTGTTGTTTTCTTGCCTATTTCAGTGTTTCGAAGAAAAGGAATATCAAACGGAGTCCAAACGGAATGAAACCTTCGGGAGAGTTATTTTTGGAACGGAAGCAATCCAGGAGATTTAGAGTAGACGTCAGGGAAGCTTCGAGGAAGCCACGAGGCAGGGAGGTGCGCCCTATCCCCCTGGCGTGCCCCCACCCTCGTGGGCCCCTCGTGGCTCCCCTGACCAACTTCTTTCGCCTATATATGTCCATATACCCTAAAAACATCGGGGAACATAATAGATCGGGAGTTCCGCCGCCAGAAGCCTCCGTAGCCACCTAAAACCAATCTAGACCTGTTCTGGCACCCTGCTGGAGGGGGGAATCCCTCTCCGGTGGCCATCTTCATCATCCCGGCGCTCTCCATGACGAGGAGGGAGTAGTTCACCCTCGGGGCTGAGAGTACGTACCAGTAGCTATGTGTTTGATCTCTCTCTCTCTCTCTCGTGTTCTTGAGGTGGTACGATCTTGATGTATCGCGAGCTTTGCTATTACAGTTGGATCTTATGATGTTTCTCCCCCTCTACTGTCTTGTAATGGATTTAGTTTTCCCTTTGAAGTTATCTTATCGGATTGAGTCTTTCAGGATTTGAGAACACTTGATGTATGTCTTGCATGTGCTTATTTGTGGTGACAATGGGATATCATGTGATCCACTTTATGTATGTTTTGGTGATCAACTTGCGAGTTCCGTGACCTCTTGAACTTATGCATAGGGGTTGGCACACGTTTTCATCTTAACTCTCTGGTAGAAACTTTGGGGCACTCTTTGAAGTTCTTTGTGTTGGTTGAAAAGATGAATCTGAGATTGTGTGATGCATATCGTATAATCATACCCACGGATACTTGAGGTGACATTGGAGTATCTAGGTGATATTAGGGTTTTGGTTGATTTGTGTCTTAAGGTGTTATTCTAGTACGAACTCTAGGATAGATTGAACGGAAAGAATAGCTTCGTGTTATTTTACTACGGACTCTTGAGTAGATCGATCATAAAGGATAACTTTGAGGTGGTTTCGTACCCTACCATAATCTCTTCATTTGTTCTCCCCTATTAGTGACTTTGGAGTGACTCTTTGTTGCATGTTGAGGGATAGTTATATGCACTACAAAAAAATACACTTCCGTGATGATACGTGTTTGTCACAGTAGGTCGCGTTTTTTGTCATGCATGTACATCCATGACAAATTTATGACAGAATCAAGATAGTCATACCTGTGCTGTCCTAGAAGTGTTCCGTGACATTACCAAAATTATCATCACGGAAGTGTCCACTTCCATGACGATAAATCGCGCGTCACAGAAGTGCTTTCGTCAAGGGTGACGGACACGTGGCATCCACCGTAACGGAACGCCGTTAAGCTATCGGGTCGGGTTTTGGATCCGATAACCCGTTAACAGCCCTGACCAATGGGGATTTTCCACGTGTAAAATCATCATTGGCTGGAGGAGACACGTGTCAGGCCCGCGTTGGCACAGGTGTCACTCATCCAACGGGCGAGACGCGCCTATGATATGTTGACACGTGGACCGGCCCATCAAGTTTAAATGGGCCGGCCCAACTGAAGGCCCACAAGATTTTGCGGACCATAATGGGCTGGCACAGCTAAAGGCCCACGAGATTTTGCGGACCATAATGGGCTGGCCTAGCTAAAGGCCCACAAGATTTTGCGGGCCATAATGGGCCGGCCCAGGTAAAGGTCCACAAGATTTTTGTGTGCCATAATGGGCCAGCCTAGGTAAAGGCCAACAAGAGTCTTGCGGATCATAATGGGCCGGCCCAGCTAAAGGCCCATGAGATTTCGCCGACATTAATGGGCCGGCCCAACTATAGGCCCACAAGATTTTGAGGACCCTAGTAGGCCGACCCATTAACTGGCTGCCATGTTTTGGGCCAAATGCCGGCCCATATTTGATCCGGTCCATTAATGGCTTGCCATGCTCCGGGCCTAATAGTGGCCCATATGAGATCCGGCACGTTAAAAGCCTACCACGTTCTGGGCCAAATTACGGCCCAGATCGGGTCCGACCCTTTAAGAGGCTTTGGGCGCAATTATGGCCCATATCAGATTCGGCCCGTCAACTGGACACTATGCTTTTGGGCCCACTTGCTAAAGGCCCACTTAGTAATTTGGCCCGATTTTAGTTTTGGCCTATTAAGGGCCCGTTTAACATTTCGGCCCTATATTAATTTCGGCCTGTTAAAATCCCGTCATATAGTTGGGCCTAACTATGGCCCGGTTTGCATCCTGCCTGCTCGCAGCCGATATCTGATTGGGCCAAACAAGGACCGAGACAATTTTTGCCTGTTAAAAGCCCGTGATTTGATTCACACAATCATGGGCCGGGGTTCATTTCGAGATGCTGCCGGCCCGTGAGCTATTCGGCACGTTTCAGGCCCGCTAAAAACATGGCCCGTTAGAGTCGAATGTTTCGGTCCGGTCGACTACATCTGTTTTTTTTCAAATAGCGAATGATGGCAGTAACTAGTAGGAATTAAGAACAAACCTACTCTATACAATAAAGAAATTATGACATAGTAACTAAGAATAAACCTACACTATACAATAAAGGATTTAAGGTATATTACATCCACTTGGCATCGAAGTTCGCCACCAGTGATCATAAAGCGCAACGAAGAAGCAGATTACAAAAACTGGGCACCATTGCAGTGTAACAAAATAATACTGAACCGAGACCACTTCCAAGACAGTTCAAGAAAGGTTAGCCTTGCGGGGGAACTACTGCGCAAGTTGCTGAGCAAGGCTGTGAGACCGGCCTAGCATTTCGGTCATAGCTTCCAGGTGTAGCTGTTTAGCGATGAGGTTTTGATTGGTGTTCTCCGCGATCTTTCTTAGAGATAGAACTTCAAGTCGAAGTTGAGTTGCAGAATGCCTTTCTGCTAGAACTTGGGACTGAAGAAGTCGAACTGATTCAGACAACGAATTATGTGAGCTTGTTTGACTGTTAGTCTCAAGTAACTTGAACACTGCATCAAGACAAGACTTTGGGTTGTCTCGCTATCTTCAAGATGTTTTGCCTTCTTTGCTGCAATATATGTTGGGTTTGTCTCACAGCCTTCAGCAGACTTGTGCATGCCATCAGGCATGTCACCCTGAAACAAAGCAGAGAGATGACAGGTTTTGCACGTGTATAAACAAAGATGATAACTGTTCTGTCAATTCTATCCAATTTCAAATTAGAAAATAAAGAGTAAGTTCAAAATATCAATAGCATAATTTGGCATTGTTCATAATGCGGGGAGCTTCACCACACTACTGGATTACCATGTCAACATAACAAGCATAGATGAAGGGTAAAGAAAATCATTGTATCTATTTTGGATAATGTGCATGGCATGTTATTCATACCATCAGCCACATCAGTAAGATAAAACAGGAGATGACAAGGTGCAAATGTGGGCTGCTTCACCACACACTGGATTATAGATCCACAAAAACAAGCATACATATATGGAGTATTAAGTAATGTGCATGGTATGAATAAGGAATTTGGTTTTACAAGTAAAACTTAGAACTTACTCTTCCTACGAACATGCATTTTGGTAGAAACAGCAAATTAAACAGCAGTCAACGATAGTGAGTATGAGCAAATTAAACAGAAGTTGAGGATAAAGGCTTTAGAAGGACTGACTTACATTAACAGTTAACACTGGCTTTATAATGCCCTTCTCCATGTCAAGGGAAGGATAACTCAAGAATTTTAGCACAGAATCTTCTTCATAAGCATTTTTGTAGAGAGTAATTATAGATATGATAATACTGGAAGGGATAGAGGATAATGAAGATAAGATGCAGATTGATGCTACATAATCAACTACCAATCCCTGGAAGTACAAGCGTTATAGGACAAAATGTACTGAAAAGAGCAATGGGCTACACTTCTGCACTGGCATTGTCTGTGTATTCTACTTGTTGGTAAGATTAAATATAGATCTGATCCTTTTTAGTAAATGGTGGGCGAGGGAGATAAGATGCAGAATGCTACAAAATGAACCAATCCCTATTCCCATAATACAAGAGTGTTTTGAACACTGGTGTACTGTACAAAATGTTCTTATATTATGGGATGGAGGGAGTAGCTGTTAATGTAAGTACAATGATAGACCACGTTCAGTCCTTACAAGAGGACTGCAGAGCTAAACCTCTTCAAAAGAATTGGGTTGATTCTAAATTTATGTAAGAGTCCATACGGATCTTATAATGTCCACCAAATGGATGATTACGAGGCTAACATGTGTAGTGATGCTACATAATCAAACAACTATGAAAGTAAGTATGGTCATACAGGGCAAGAGGTACTCACAAGAGCGATGAAGTGTGCAGTATAGTTGCGAGATTCTGTGGTCCCTTGAGAACGAATGTTCTTCTGCTAACAGTTTTCGTACAAGTGAGACATTAAGGCAAATGCAGAAATGTAGTTCAAATTGTGATGTGATATCATAGACAGTACCTTACGCTGCAGCCGAGACCAATGTGTAACAAGATTATTCCAGTCACCGTCGGATAAATGTAGCATCGGAGACTTTACAGAAATTTCTTTCAGAGGCTTTCCATTGAAGTGTGCTTGCCTCAGGTAGGAACGATACTTCATAAACGAGTGCTTGAAAAGCGCAACCAACCCTTGCTCGTCATCACAATCCAGTTTCCTCCTCGCCTATTTAAAAGAATAAAATCTTGTGTCTTCTGTGAGGAGAAACATATGCAGTAATGACCATGAATAACATTAGTACATTACTTACGCGTAAGTTGCGGAGGAAGACTGGAAATTGTTCTGTGTCTGCAGTATAATCTTTCCATGAAGTAAATATGCGCACAAAGTTCCTGACAACAACATAAGCTTCATCTTCTAAACTGGGAAGAAATGGAACAGGGGTCCTATTTGCTGCAATTGGGGCTCTCTCTGGTTCGAAAAGGGATTTGGCAACTGGATTTGGTGTACTCTTTGCTGGAATGGGGGTTTTGCGTCGTCCAGCTGGTGCTATGTCAACTGGCATAATCATACTGTTTGCTGCAGTTGGGGTCTTCTAAGTTGGGGCATCAGAAATGACCAGTGTAGTAGGGCTAGAGTCTGCTAGAGTTGGGGTATTTTGTGGGTCAGGTGATATTTCAACTACACCTAATGGGCTATTTGATTTATCAGGTGCCACTACCTTTTCCAAATACTTTGCTTGTGCTCCTCCACGATCAGCAATCGCCCTCTTCCTTTTGAACGTCTGATACACAAGAACAACATTTGAATGGATAAGTATGGTATGATGACAGATGGAATATGTACTGAAAATGGATAGGCAGGGCGTATTCACATACACGATGTGTAAACTAAGCTAATGGCAGTTCAATAAAGTAGAAGCAATGCAAAGCATCAATTGCAAGATATGTGCGAGCAATGTAACCTTGGAAAGTTAGAGCAAGTACCTTGATGGGTGAATAAGATAGGGCATATTCCTCTGACTCCTCCACTAGGGAGCTACATTGACTTAGGTCTCCCTCTAGCTCAGAATCACTGTTAGGATCATATTCTGAGCATGAATCTGTAGGTGGAGAGCATTTGCATTGCATTGCATCCAGACTTGATTTCAGTCCCTTAATGCCAAGTTCGACAGCCATGGCATTGTTCTGCTTTATTCTTTTCATGCGCGCAAGCTCATAATCATTATGATGTTGTTCAGAATCTGAGATTCATGAAAACACAAAAGGTAGTCAGATTATCTATTCCAAGGGCTGGAATTTTGAAAACCCTGTGAACTTCAGAGGTACTAAAGATTACCGAAATACATCTGAACCATTAAGTGTAGGTAGCACTGAGCACACAACAAACCCTAATGACAGTCCTTCCTAATGAGTAATGAATCAATTAGAAAATGGGTGATGAGGAGTGGCTGCTGAGTGTTGAGGACGTATCTCAGGATAAATCACGTTGGCTTGGTGGGTGCTGCACGCCTGAGCCCTGAACGGACTGGGAAGGTAGGCACGGCGGCGCGCCCGGGCAGCGGTGACGCTGTTGGGCGAGCGGCTCCTGGCCTCCTATTAGTCCGGCGTCTCCTCCTAGAGTCATGCCGTCCGGGGACGGCAAGTCGCCGGCGAGGCAGGCGGCTAGCGGCGAGTAGAGATCGGAAGCGCGCAGCAGAACAGAGGGGAATCGGGGCCTGGGATGACCCAAAATCCTAGGGTGGGCCGGCCCACCGTGGGCACCCTGTAGAGATACACACCCGAGCGTCGAACATGCATTTTTGAAACTAATTTAGGAACATTTAGCTGACCAATTAAACAACTCTGTTTTAATAATATCAGATTCATATTTGAACAACTAAGCTTGTTTAGCTTGATGGGTGGAGCAGTGTTATTATGTCACGAAGCACGTATTCTGATCGTATAGTGATCATAAAAGGGGAAACCCTAAGCATATTTTTTTAGCAAAAGAGGGGTTCCCCTCTGATTTCTATTAAAGAAACCACCACGGAACCAACATGATTAATTAAACCCTAAGCATGATCAATTAAATCGTATTATGGCTGTGCCATGGCAGATTTGAAGCTACAAACCGGAGAAATGATATTTAGCATCCATTGTTTGCTTCGAACTAAGAACTAAATTCTAAGAGCTGAAAAGAAAGTAGAGTAACCAAGTTAAGATCTATTTTCTGGTTGAGATCAAAAAGTTGAGGAGATATGAAGTACCACCTCTCTTGCGGTGCCGTGTAGGCATCGGGGATGCGATGGCTGTCGGTGGCGTTGAAGCAGATCTGCGATGGTAGACGGGTGCATCGGGGGATAAGTCCCGTTGCGGTGGAAGAGAAGGTCATGTGAGCGTCCCCGACAAAGAGGACGACGGCGCCGATGAAGCGAGAGGACGCGATGCAAGGCTATTGGTCTGTCGCTGTGGATGAGAAACGTCCATCTCTAGCAGTGGACGGCGCGGTCTTGGTAGGCGCTCCCGCATGGTGGAGGATGGTGGCGATGGATGTGGTGGAGGACGGCGGTGATGGATGGGGTGGTGGACGGAGGCTGGTGTGGTGATGGGGTGTTCTAGCGCGGACGGTGTATGAATGGGAAAATGGAGGGAGAGGTACGGGGAACCATGTTTTTGGGACGCGCCTGTCTGAAATATTGGAAAGTTACAAACTTAGCCCCTATTTAAAATTTGGACGTCTCGTCGGTTGGGGATAGGACAGTAATCTCGCATCTCGCCAATATTTGCCCAGAGCGATTTCGGGCAAGGAGAGGGTGGTTGGCGCCCATGGTTGGCGCCCACGGTGTATGAACGGGGCTGACAGGTAGGGCGGTTGTGTCACGTCTGAGTGAAGTTACAAACCTGCCCCTATTGAAAATATTTGCCTACATCGATTTCGGCTGAGTCGAGTTTGTTTTGCCGCCCACCGTGTATGAATGGGTAATGGAGGGAGAAATAGAGGTCTTTCGGACAAGCTTGAATCAAATGAGTTTTGCCGCCCATGTTTGACGCCCACCGTGTCGGAATGGGCTCAGAGGCGGTCGTGTCACGTCTAATTGAAGTTACTAACCTACCCCTATTTAGAGCAGTGGAAATCGGGCCGATGGATTGTCTGTGTAATGGGTAGACAGTAATTTCCATCTCCCAAACACTTGGCTTCGGGTAGCCGACGTGGGAGTGGACATTTTGCTGCTTCTTTCGAATTTTGGGACAATAAGCATCCACGTTTACCCTGGCAACTAAATTCGAATCCATTTTGTATTCCTATATGAATCTTTATAAATCATTCTATGTGTTTTTATATATCTTCAAAAGGACGACAAAGATGTATTCCACTGTCATATATGAATATGGTTTGCAAATGCCGATACTCAAATTTAGAAACTAGAATCCAGTTTAAGGTGAATTCGAATATTTGGAATACTTCATGTCCAACTCAAATGTCACACGCAACATAATGTGTACTCCCATTTAGATATGTACACAAGCAATGTATCAAGATTCTAATACCGAGTCAATCAATCAAGAATGTACAGAACTAACAGATATATAAACACTTATAGAGTATATGGATCAATAATATCAACTAACATACATAAGCCAGGCCACTGTACTTTTTTTGACTACAACAACATCCTTTTTTTAGCCAGCATCTTGGCCCTTTCCGATGCGTGCCACTTATGGTCAGTCTATACTATTACTATTGTTGAATGCACATTCAGCCCAATTGGCATATTTGTAGGTCTGGCACAGCAATCCAAATGAAATGTCTCCGAGTCTTATCAATTAATACAAACTTGTGCTCAAATAAAATTACAAACAAAAAAAATTATTACATGATCTCTAAAACAAATGGTTTGATTGATTACATGAACAGACAACACAGAGGTTATTCAACTATGGAAAGAACATTACACCTATGATTTACCAAGTAGGAATTTAATTTCCTTTTTTCCTTCAGGACCTTAACAATCTGGTCAGTCTCAGCTTGCTTCGTTTTGAAATCCAAATATTTAATGGTTGTCTTGAGTACTGCTTGTGATTGTTCTTTTTGCTTCCTCAACATGTCAACTTCGTCTCTGAGTGCAGAAGCAGAATCTCTTTCTACCACTAGTTTAGCCTCTAGAGCATCAGCAGTTGGCAATTCATAATGCACGATTGGGCCAGTGCCACTACTGTCGGATGATGCAACGTCCATGGGGACCTCGCTCTTTGATCTTGGGCTAACCTGTTTTGCCATTAAAGTTTCGATTGGATTCAGAAAAGTTTAAGTTAGCAAAACATCTCAACTGGGAGTTATAACAGCAAACCAGTTAAAAAAACAAGGAATTAAAGAGTTTCAATTGGATGCCGAAAAGTAGTTATTAACATCATTGTAACCCACTGTTGCAGCAGCAAAGCAATTAAACAAACAAGTAGATATTTAAGTTAAGGCAAACATGTAATTCTTAACAGTAAGTATCAAACACATAGATAGGCGCAGTCTACAATATGATTAACATGCTGTGCCATTATGTAATCAGTAGCAAACTAAATTAAGCCAAGCAACGTAATTGAACAATTTTGCAATAAGTGGCTAATTAAAATTCCGAGAAGCAGGTAACTGAACTTACGCTAGTTCTTTGTATAGGCACATTTCAACTTCTTTTTCGCTTACAAGGTTGTACGAAGGAGTCCATGGCATCAATTGCTTGGATACGCAGTCCCAATACTTCTTTCTTCCCACACTGCATGGGTAAGTCGAATGGTTAATCTGGTAAGATAGTGCGTCCTTGATATGTTATATGAGGACGTGTAGTCAGACTAGTTCTAGCCAAACACATCACACTGCCTTTTACTGTATATTTCATGCGATTACTTTTGGCATATCGAGATCTAAGCAATCTACAATAGGATGAAAAGACTGTCATCCTTCACATTATTGGCGAACTTAGTTCATAGAAACAAGCAATTCAACCATTTTATGGGTAAATCAAAAGCGCCACTGGAATATTTTTCACTATCCAATCATACACGCAAAAAGAGGTGACGCCACCATAGGGGCTGGTATGGGCGGCCGCCTCAGATGGCTGGAAAGTGTGCACCTAGTTTGAGTCGTCCAGGTTGGCCCATGCTAGTTTTGTTCGTCCCACCGCACGAGCAGGCATTGTAAAAAATGAAGAAAAATGTTTCAATTTGGATGGGCGAATAACAAAAGTGAAAGGCAGGCCCTATAGCAGGCTCGCGGCCCAAACGAGCGCCTCCCATATCGATCGACAGCAGGAAAAATCCCAATTCATTCGCTCCAGCCTCCAGTCTGGTTCGCTCCTAACCTAGCCGCCGCTGGACAGACCGACACAACACTTCCTCGCGCCCTCGTTGGAGGGCGGTCGCAGGGCTTCAAGCGAACGGAAGGACAAGAAGATGAAGATCCAACCCTGGGTGTAGCCTGCGTGGGAGGCAGCGGCGGCAGCACGGGCATGGCATCGAGCTTGCGCAAACGGACAGTCGCAGCTTGCAAGAGTAGCATGCGTAACGAGCAGGTACATCACATCCCTGATTATATCTAATTCAACTCTTCAGTTTCTGGCCAATAGTTAAACCTGACGGTGTTGTAAAACTACTTGTATGTAGGGAATCTATGAGAAAATGAATCCAATTTCTACTTATTTTATAACTCCCCCAATCAATACTGAACTGATTGAATCTGATGTATATAATCAAGTTTCCGGTGCAAACATACAAGCTCATATTGTTCTTGAGCCTGAAGTGTCTAATGAACAGACTGCTAATGAAGGATTTGATGCAAACATTTTACATGCTCCTTGTGATGAACATATAGTGTCTAATGAGGGATCTAATGCAAGCATTTTGCAAGCTCATTGAAGGATTTAGTGTCTAATGATGATCTACTATGTTGAGAGAGACAGAGATTTGCACGCATTGATGACAAGCAAATTATCATGCATTTTCATAGCTTGAGGAAACATCGAGGCCATCTACCAGAAAGTCCCCGTATCATGACAATATAGCATAAATACTTTTCTAATTTGTTGTTTGAAACTATTGGCATACTTGTGCAGGATAGATATATTGATATGCAGTTTGCGCACTGGTTATACGTGCAATTACACTTCGATATTTTCAGCCAGAGAACGAATAATTCAAGCAGGTGCAGACCATGTTTGTAGTCCTTGTACACCATGTTGCATTTTGTGTTTTTTGGTGCTTGCATCGTTTAGTGTTTATAATCTGAACTACTTTGGATCATTAGATGGTTTTCAAAGTGCATGTAGCTTCACATTTCTCAAGTTATGTTGATTTCCGGAGTGCAAGTGCCTTCGTATTTTTTAAGTTAAATGTCCGCCCCTGGTAACTTGAATTCGTGGATCAACCACTGTACACAAATCATACACGAAAGCCAGTACGAATTAAATGAAATGCAGGGACTTACGCTAGCTCGTTGTACAGGCTCACTACAGCTCTACTTGCGCTTGGGATGTTCCATGTACAAGTCCATGTTACCACTTGCTTGGATGTGCAGGCCTTGTGCTCCTTGCATCCACCTCTGCATTTTTGACATGGTGAATAGTTGATCAAATAAGAGGAATCGACCTTGATGTTGTACCGGAGGACAGATACTTACAAGGTTATATGGATGTGCAGGATGTGTACCAGATCCCGTAGCGCCGTCATGCTTCGCTAAAAAATGGATTTGCTTGTTTCAGATGATATCTCCAGAAGAAATAAGAGTTAAAGTCAGACTTGCATAGGCGTGTAAGCTAAGAGAGCAGTGAAAGGATATCCAAACATCGTTGGAACTGTGCACAAGGGAGTGATGTGTGGATACCTAGTTCGGGCCGGCGTTTGGGCATGCTCGCCTAGCTAGAGTGCGGGTCACTTTAGAGCCATTGAGGGTGATGCGCTGGCATTGGCTGGCCGCGCATGAATGCAGATCTTGAGTGGCAGCGGAGCGCTACGATGCGGTGGAAGAGACCGTTGGTGAAGCCCCAACGGCCTCGGGGCGCGGAGGTGCGACGATGTGCTCGGTGAAGTAGCCCCGGTGAGCTGGGAGACGGCGTCGATGAAGCGCACCTGATGCGGTGGAACTCGGTGTCTGTGAGGCACGTCGGTTGCGGCGGCCGACATTGTCGGTGGACCACCTGGTGGGGTGGACGAGGGCGTAGATGAGGTAGCTCCGATGCGGTGGTGAAGCGCGACCGTCATATTCGTCGTCGTCGTCCAGCACAGAGGTGGGGAACGGTGGGGAAAGAGACGAGACGAGGGGCGATTCGAGGGTTGGCGGCGAATTAGCGATTTGAGCAATCTAGGCGCAGAAGGGGACGGTGGAGAAGAGAGATTTTGCAGGACTGGAATTGGGGCCGCCAGATATTTCAATCCGAAACATGGAAGAGCGAACTTATATTGTCGTCGTCCTTTTTTGGGGGGGAGGGGGGTGGGTGGCTGGGTGCTACGCGTCCGTCCGACACACGCGACCACCCCGACAGGACTATGCTTCGGTGACTTAAGGAACCTGCCTTTGTGTCCATGACATGTGGGCCCAAAAGGTGGCTGGCCCAGATGTCAGTGACCCAAAGGCAGTTGCCTTTAAGGCACCGAAGCAGCGTCCACCCCGACACGACCCTGGTCTGCCTGGTGCGCCTACATTTGAGAATGCAAACGAACTTCTTTCATTTACAAACGAATCTGTATGTATTTCCATGCCCGTGTTTTCCTTGCAGTAATTAGTCATTCGAAACGAGATACTCCATCCGTTCACTTTTCTAAGTCGGTTCAGACAACTTAAAATGAACTGTTTTTGCACATTGTCTGAAATGTCTTCAAGGTCTTATAAAAGTGAACATAGGGAGTACTATAAATTAATTAATGAGGAGTTATTTGAAAAAAAATCGAAACGGTACCCACGCTAACGTGGATTAGAGTGTGTGTCACATAATTAGTTATTTGAATTAGAGTGTGTGTCACGTAGTTAGTTATTTGAATTAGAGTGTGTGTCATGTAGCGATCTCCAATTCTAACGTGGATTTCGCATTTCACTGTATCCATGCTACTTTTTTAATACAAATTCATATGTATATGATGAACACCATGGTAGTGAGAAAACTTTTGGATGGATTCAAACATATGACCTACAAAATAGCACAACAAACTGAGTCAATGTCAACTTTTCGAAACTTAATATGGCACGAATTCGAAATAATTACCCGTATGCCTGGTCCTCGGTTCAAATCTTACAATGTACACCGAATTGAAACATCGATATTAAGTCTTGTACTGTCGGTCAATCTTCCTCTCCTAACCACCTTAGGAAGCTATTGGTTTCCAACACACGTTCATTCTTTCTCTCCATGTTTCGATCTCTAAGTCTCTCAACTAGAAAACCCCCTTTTCCACTCTGTTACCAAATGTATTTACCTCACACACCCGCCATTGCACCCCATGCCGAGCTCTCTCTCTCTCCCCCCTCTCCCTCTCACCGTCTCGCGCTAAATACATGCATTGCCTATCTAGCCCCCCAACCTCTCGTGCGCATGCACGCACGTTGTCTATCTAGGTCACTCCCTCGAGACTGTCTCACTCTTTCTTCCGCACGGCGGGCCACACTCGCTCAATCTCGCTCTCTTTATCCGAGTCTCGTTTAACCTCGTTTTCTTTCACACACAAATGATATATCTCCCTGTTCGGGCCTCAATCGACACACTCTATACTCTCTCACACAGATTGTCTATCTAGGTCAGTCCATCCAAGCCGCCACCAATCTTTCAACCTCATGGTGGGCCACACTCACTCAATATCTCTCTTTCTCTCTCTCCGTATGTCTCGATTGACCTCGCTCTTTCTCGGACAAAAATGATATATCACCATGTTTGAGCCCAATTCGACCTATTCACATTGTATACTCTCTCACGCACATCGTCTATCTAGGTCACTCTCTCCACTCCGTCTCACTCTTTCGATCGCACGGCAACCCTATGTGATCGGTTGACCTTGCTTCCTCCCACGCACAAAATATATCTACACGTCTGTGACTGGATCATCTCTCAAGCTCTATCTTATAGCCCTCACCCTTGCCAAAAAGCTCAATTGGACAATATCTCTCCAGAGCATATATATTTGTTCAATGAATGTCGGACCACACTCACTTTGTCTCTCTATCTATATGTCTCTCGATTGACCTCGCTTTCTCACACCGTATCTTCCACGCGTTGAAGCTACTACCTCTCCATCCCTCGCAAAGCCGGGGCTATTTACATTGCGAGGGGCAGTCCAACCTTGGATTAATTTGTGTAGTCATTTGTTCCGGTCGGTTTAGATTATATTTTCGTAGCATTCGGCCCACAACTACTCCAAACATCGTTGCAACCCACACAACTCCCCTAGTTGATTTCCCTCTGGCTCGGTCATCATTGTCTCGCACGTCCTTTCTTGCCTTCAACGTCGCACCATGGTATTATTGAAAAAACTATGTTGTTCTCTTTAATTATTATAAATAAGCTACAAAACTACACACCGATAGTCCACTTGGAATGGAACAAATTTCGACCCACAAATTAAAGTGCTACAAACTACACACCGAGGGGCCCACATGTCATGAAAACAAATTTGGACCCATATACAAATTAAAAAATAAAGGACGAGGATCGAACATGCGATCGGGCCTTCAAGCCGCACGTCAATAGGCAACATACGTAGAATAGCAATGTTTGTTGTACCCTCTTTGTTCACATAATGTTTTTATATTACCACAGCCTAATTAATGGATAACATGTAATATTATTTTTAATACTATTCGCCTTCACTTACTGGTGGGTTCCATGTGTGCTCTCTCTGTCCTCCCTTCTGCGTTTAGACGCACGGGCAAACATGAAGAACTCGCGGGCAATGTTGCCGTTGACCATATCTGGACGCGTTCACAAGTCACAGCACCAGTTTCACGTACTAGCAGCACTAGTCAGTGTGTACGTGCAATGCATGTTAATTTGGAAGTATATTAAGTGCATGCGGATATTAACTACTAGGATATTATTTGCGTGTTGTCATGTGATTGGCACTATTTTTGGCATGAAATTAACTGCACGCTAAACGTGTTGAGCGCTCGATATTGAAGCAGTCTAGGTCGTTGGATGACAAGGAATACACGTGGCTTGATGACGTTTTATATTTAATTTGATACGGCTCTAGCAGAACATTCAATCGATCAAACCATACATTTCGTTTAGTCTGACTCCGACTTTAAATTATACGACGATCGATATAAAATAAACGGAAATGATAAACTTTCGGATTTTAAGCATGGCAATCCGAAGTTTTTCATGGCAAATTTAGATTACGCGGCGGTGGCGGGGGCGTCTCGCGGTGGGAAGCGGCTCCTCTGCCGTGCTCTGTGTGTCATCGGGCCACTGACCAACGGCGATGGCGGCGTCTTGCGCCGTTGTTGGCGCACTCCTGGATGTTGGCCTAGCTTCAAAGAAGGCCAAAATGTTCTAGACTTCGGAGCGAGTCAACTGGCGGGAGGAGGCGACTGGCGTTGGTGCAAGGAAGCGGTCGACGGTGGCCATCCATGCCGCTGAGGGGGCAACTAGCACCCGCGCGGGGACAGGCGCTGTCAACGGCGCGGCGGAGACATTTGTGTGCACGGGCGCGCATGTTAGTGCACGCGCAGGCGCATGCGCTGGCAGGTGCACGGGCACCGGCATGGGCGTGCGCGTCAGTGCACGCGCAGGTGCATGCGCTGGCAGGTGCACGGGGATGGGCGCTGGTGCAGTCGGGGCGACGGGAGCCGGAACGGGAGCGCGGGCACACGCGGCGTCTTCCCGCAAGGCCAGTTCAAGCTCATCCCAAAGCGCCTTATGTTCTTGAGACTCCGGCTGGGTGTCTTCCTCAGGAAACTGGAACACTAAGGGTAGACCATCGTGATGCGGCATGGCGTACGTTTAGGTCAGGCTAGTTGGAGGTAGACGACAGGAGAATCGGAGAGGAAGAGAGAGGATTGTAGCGATACCTGGTAGTGCGGGGTTGATTTTAAACTGCGACGCCGGCGACATTGAAAGTGGGGGTAGTTGGGACGGTGGTGGGCGGCGGAGCCTGGTCAAAGGGCTCGCCTCTCGGTGAGCCTGCACAGCGGTCTGCTCGGACGCCTCCCTGACAGTCGGCGCAGCGGTCTGCTCGCACGCCTCCCGTCGACCCACACGCTTTCTTGGATGGCACCTGCCGATGAGAAGCTGGGACGCGTGGCGGCACGTAAACGCCGACAGTTTCAATAGTGAAAGCGTTCGCCTTAACGTGACAGGTCTTTCTTTGTTCCGAAATACCTTGGCTCTTCATTTGTGCAACTTGTCATAAGCAGCTTGTCTCAAATTGAAGAAAAAACTTACGAAGTAATATTTGTGCCATATCACGTGACCATGCTTAGTTTCAAGAATTTATGCTCACTTTTGTATTTTCTGAAATTTAACATCCAGGATTCGAAACAATATCATAACCTGCATCATGCAATAAATTTTCAAGCTGTACATCTGTCCTGTTGTATTTCTTAAGAAAGGATTTGGTCAAACATTTTGCTTAGTTAGACTTCAGAAAAGTATTATATGCAGTGTAAAAGGATAATTCCTCTGTACCAGTGCATTGCCTGATATATTAACTCAAGTACTAGGCACGAACAAACGGGCTCAATTCTGTGCTCATCCTGGTGTAGTAGTAGTAGTACTAGGCAATGCAGTTGACGGGTGACCTTGACGAGCGATGACCGAGGGAATTGAACCGTGCTCGGCACGGTAGGTAACGTTGTCTAGTTACTAAAGCATCCCTTCATTGTTCATCGGTAGTCATTATGGACCGGGGACATGAGGGGAATTTCCTAGGGCTGGAATTCTGGCCGCCAGATATTTTGACTTGAAACGCTGAGGCTCGACTGGTTGGGGTTGCCTAATGTGCGTACCACGCACGCCACCGAAGGACACGAGCCCAGTTTTTTTTATGATCAACACGAGCCAAGGTCTGGCTGGTACGCCGTTGGGTCCTACCATTCTAGAATACGAAAGGAACCTTTTAAATTGCCGAACGAATCTATGTGTATTACAATACCCGTATTTTCCTTGCAAATACTAATCTCAACGTGGTAATTGATTTATGACGAGTTGTTGAATTAGAGTGAGTTTGTGATATAATGATCTCAACGTGGATTTCACATTTCATGGTATCCCTAGTAAGTTTTCCAATGCAAATTCAAATTGAAAAGATGAACAATATGGAGGTGAGAAAACTTTGTATGTATCAAGCATATGACCACACACACACACACAGAGACACGCAAGCACGAACACAACAACAATCCAATAAGTATAGTGCATCTATTTTTCCAAACCATGCATGTATGACACGAATTCAAAAATACTCCTTCTATTCCTAAATATTAGTCTTTTAGAGAGTTCAACAAGTGACTACATACGGAGCAAAATGAGTGAATGTAGACTCTAAAATATGTCTATATACATCCATATGTGCCAGTCCATTTGAAGCCTCTAAAAAGACTAATATTTAGGAACGAAAGGAGTAAAATGTAAGACATCCATGGTCCTCAGTTCAATATTTAAAATGAACATGAAACTGAAACATGAATATTAAGTCTAGTACTACAATACATGCAAATGTTGTGTTTAGGCGGAGGTATGATTGTCGGGGGTCAACCCCTCGACCTTAGATGAAATTGTGGAGCTTTGTTTAGGGTTGTTTAGATTATATTTTTCCCCACCCTCCCAACCACCGATTGGTTGTGCACCCCCACCCCCCCTCCCCGGGAGAATATCATGTGCCCCCATAGCTTAGATGCTATATGCCGATACGAGTTGCTTGGAGCTTGTAGATCTGAGATATAGCAGCTCACGTGATGTGTCTTAATATTTTTGCAGGAAACCTTGATGAGTTTGAGAATTGCACACAATTTATACAAAAACTACTTAGATGCCCTTTGATCCCATATCCAACGACCTCAAAGCTCGTATCACCGTAGCATCTAAGATGAAGGAGGAAATCATATTCTCCTGTATGTAAGAATATCATGTGCTACCACACCTTAGATGCTTTGGTGATACAAGCTCTTCGGAGGCGTTGGATTTATGACCCAACAGCTTGGTGGTTCGAATGGTTTTTTTGTAGAAAAGCCCCAAAAGAGTTCGGCCACTGCTTACAAGCACAAAGACTGCTCAGATGCCATTGGATCTCAGATCAAACAACCTCCAAGCTCGTATCACCGTAGCATCCAAGCTGCGATATCACCTTATGTTTTCTCGCACGGGAGAGTATGAGGTGCTCCCGCACCATAGATTCTATGGTGATACGAGTTCACTGAGATCTAACGGCCCAGAGTAGGAGGTTTGAATGTTTTTGCAATATACGGCAGATAGAGTTTGGGAAATGCGCAGGAAGTATAAGTACTACGCATGTGCCATCCGATCGCTGATCATACGACCTAGATGCTCATATCACCGTAGCGGGTAATTAAGCTACGGGGAGCACCTAATATGAGCACCGGGGAGCCGTTGGATCGAAGATGCAGTGGCACACATGAGGCCTGAATGTTTTATTTGCAAAAAAACCTTTGGAGAGTTTGGAAATTACGCATAATTACAAAGACTACTCCCAAGCCATTGGATCTCACTTCCAACGGTGTAAAAACTTGTATCACCATAGTATCTAAGCTGCGGGGTGGATGTGATATTCTATGCCGCTGTCATTTTTGTTCGTAAACTTGCAAAATACGTGTAACTCGTGCCGTTACTTGTCTAACCGTGCAAAGTGTTTGTTCAAAAAAACCATCCTACACTGAAATATCGGAACAACACACGGGGGTACCACTTGTCATTAATCAAATTTGGACCTAAAACTAACAAATCTGAAAGACGAGATTCGTATTGGCAACCTGGACTACAAAGCGTAAGTCAATAGCCTGAAAAAACGAACGGTTGTTGGCTTTGTCCCATAACTTGATTTTATACAGTACTTGCATTGAGTAGAGTAGAGGGAGTGCCTCGTCAACACGTGCATGACCGTTGTCTCACTGACTGGTGGGTCCCAGGTCTGCGATCTCAATCTCTCTTCTCTCCATCGTCTAACCTTTGCATGGGCACACACGAAGAGCGGCGCTAGCTTGCCATGGTGTTATTACAACTAAAAAAAGCTTGGAAAATAGAAGAATCGCCTAGAACAAGAGACATTGTGGCTGGTCGAGACGGAGCTAACCACATCTATCCTCCATGCCACGTTTGCATGATGAAGCTGTGTGGCTTGTGGGGTGTTTTCGACCGATTGGCTGGGTCCCGGGGTCGAACCATAGGTACTACGTCTGATACAGTATATTTTTACACGCACATTTTTCCTCCGTGCCGAGACGTGGCACACCCTACCGCGCGGTTTCGGGGTCCTCCCGGGTGGTGCACGCATATATTCTTCCTGATGTGGGACGCCCTACCGCGCGTTTTCTGGGTCCTCCTCGGTCGTAGCGCCAAAGCAAGTAAATGAGTCGTCAAATCACGAAAGACCACCTTTCCCGCCAAGTACATCAGTGAAGCACGGTGGCTAGCTAGTTGGGCTAGTTCGACCGATTAGCTAGCCGCCACATATGTTTTGTCACCCCTTTTTTTATCTACTTGCCGGCAGGTAAATTTAAATATCCACCGCAGCGTTGCTCTGGTGTTTGGGTGTGGCAGGATTTTTAATTTTTTGATTGACGGGAGCAGGCGCGGCAGGATTTTTAATTTTTTGATTGACGGGAGCACGCGCGGCAGCAATTAGTCACAATGACTCCGCCTGTAAAAACCCACTGCTCCCTCCGCCTTCCTATAGATTGCATTGCCTTTCAGCCGTTTCGCCCCCTTTGCTTCCTCTCCCCATTGCTTCTACCTGGTGCCATGGCGGCGCAGCAGATCACGGAGTCCGAGGTGAGGCTCCTGACACAGGAGCTCCATGCCAAGGATGCGGAGCTCAGGGCCAAGGACGTGGAGCTCCGTGAGCTCAAGGAGGAGAGGAGTGCCATGCTCCTCCGTTATGTGCGGGAGTTCACGGAGCTTCAAAAGCGGCAGGCGTCCACCACAAAGATGCTCGAGGCATCGGCGGCGTTGCTGCAGAAAGAGAGAGATACGATAGGCCGTCAGGGGAGCCGGCTGGAGCACGAGTGGGCCGATCGTGACGAGGTCCAGGATCGCCTCAGCCACTTGGTGAACCAAGTTGCCACACACGTGTTGTGGCTGCGCGATGCCTACCGTCGTGCCAGTGCGATGATGCCGGCTGTCGGGCTAAACCCGTTCGACCACCTGGTCGACTTCAACGAGCTGCGGCTTCCTGACCTGGTCTCCTTCTTCACCTATATCTCCGAGGAGCTGAGCTGTCTCCACGCGATGGTGGGTGCTGAGCTGGACAAGGAGGGGTTGTGGGCTGCCGTCGCCGTTGCCGGGCGAATCTGCCGGGGTGCTGATCCACGGGCACCTATGGGACCGGCGGACCGGGTCCCTTTCGGTTCGGCGGGGGCGGAGGTCTTCGACGGAGAAGTGCTCGCCTCCGCGGGGCTGAAGCTGGTCGACGCGCCAAGCAGCAGCAGCAACGAGCCCGAAGAAGAGCGGCTGCTGCGCAGGTTGATGTCGCTCTACCGCGCGCGACAAGCCAAGCTGGAGTCTCGCGAGGCGCTTGTCGCGAAGGCGGGAGCAGACATTGAGAAGCGCGCAGAAGAGCTCGGGGGTTTCCACCGGGAAGCCCTCCGATCCCTGGCGGAGGAGCGGGAGCAGCTCGCTGAAGCGCGGAAGGTCTTTCTCCTCGAGAAGGCTGAAGCCGAAGAGCGCCAACGACTTGCCGCTGTGAAGCTAGCCGCGGAAGAGGGCGAGCTGGCGCAGCGGAAGGTCAATCTCGACGCCCACGAGGAGGAGCTTGCCTCGCGCAAGGAGAAGCTTGGCGGAGCCCTCAAGCAAGCGGAGGACGCTGCCGCCGCCGCTGATGCCGCCAAGGAGGAGTTGAAGACGAAGGTGGCACGGCGGGAGGCCGATCTCTCCGAGAAGGGCAAGGAGCTCAGCGCCGCCAAGGTCTCCAACGTGGATCTTGAGTTGAAGCTAACCACTTTGACCAAGACTCTGGATAGCGCCAAGAAGCGGGAGGCAGCCTTGAAGGAGGAAATCAAGGCTGACAAGGCGCTGATGGAGAGCGCTGCCACCGCCCAGAACACCTTCAGGGAGACTGTGACGCACTGGACGGAGAGTCTGGTGAACGCCGCCATAGATATCGACAAGGAGCTGGCGCAGCTGGGGATGGAAGGTCTTGGGTATCCCTCCGATGACAACCTCCAGCCCAATGCCAAGCTCGTCCTATTCTTCAAGGGCGTGGCGACGGCCCTTCAGCGACTCCGAGAGAGGATCCCCAAGCAACTAGCTGACGAGTCGCGCGAGATCTGCGCACGAGCCCTTGAGAAAGTGTTGATGAAGGTGGCCTTCCGCAATCCGGGCCTCCGCCTCACCAACATCCTCAGGTCCTTGCCGCCAGAAGCTGATCTGGAGGAGCTCAAGGCCCTTGTTGCACCCATTGTGGACAAGGTGAGCGGGATCAAGCGGGTCGAAGGCGATCGCGTAGATTAGGCCGCCCATTTCTTCTTTTCTTGTCGCTGCCCATCATGTCATGAAAACAATCTGTTAGAGCTGCGACAAGCTATCTTTGTAATGTAACTTGATTCTGGGCAATGATTGCAACGTTACTCCCTTTACTTGATTCCTTCCTTTGTATGTTTTTGCCCTACGCTTTTAGGGAACTTGCCGGTGCAGGCACCTGAGCCGCGAGCGCTGAGTGCGGAACGTCAGCAGCCTGCTGGCGGTGCCACTACCGGCAAGAAACCTTGTCGCAACTAGTTGCAGCTCACTTAAGTTGCTGAGCGAACTCGAAACAAAGTAAGGGCGCTAGCGGCTCACTTAAGTTGCTGAGCGGACTCGAAGAAAAGTAAGGGCGCTAGCAGCTCACTTAAGTTGTTGAGCGGACTCGAAACAAAGTAGGGGCGCAACTAGCTACGAGTTGGTTCCTCCGCGCACAGGTTTCCCATACAAAGTGTGGTCGTTCAAGGGAGATAACTTAAAATTTAAAAAATTTGATTGCTCAAACTTTGGCAACTTAGCTTTTCTGTTGTTTGCTTCCCGGCAAGGCGAAACTTTCTTGAACGACGCCTGGCCCATACCATCCATCATCTTCTCCTTTCCCCCCCGGCAAACTTGTGGGCGAGGGGAACCTTGCTTTCAAAAGGAAGAAGAGACAATACAGATATGGAGCTTTACGACTCGTTATTGCTAACCGTGGAGTAGGTGCGGAATGCCATCTTCGGTCTCAAGGCGGACAGCGCCAGGCCTAGTGACTCGTTTCACCCGGTAAGGGCCTTCCTACTTCGGCGTCAACTTGTTGGAATTCTTGGCGGACTGAACGCGCCGAAGAACAAGGTCGCCTTCCTCGAGACTTCTGGCGTTAACTTTGCGGCTATGGTAGCGGCGCAAAGCTTGCTGGTAGCGAGCAGCTCGCACAGCAGCCTGAAGACGGTCTTCCTCAAGGAGCAGCGCGTCATCTTGTCGCAGCCGCTCTTGCTCGAGCTCATCATAAGCGAGCACTCGAGGTGACCCGTATACGAGTTCTGTGGGGATAACTGCCTCTGCTCCATAGACTAGGGAAAAAGGTGTCTGTCCAGTGGCTCGATTTGGCATCGTCCTGATCGACCAAAGAACCACCGGCAGCTCCTCGATCCAGTTTCTTCCGCACTTGTGCAGCCTGTCAAAAGTTCTGGTCTTGAGCCCGCGCAGCACTTCAGCATTTGCCCTCTCCGCTTGACCGTTGCTTCTCGGGTGAGCAACAGAAGCGAAGCAGACCTTGGCGCCAAGATCTTGGATGTACTGCGTGAAGGTGCGGCTCGTAAATTGCGTGCCGTTGTCGGTGATTATCCTGTTAGGGATCCCGAAGCGGCGAACAATCGACCTGAAGAACTTGACTGCTGACTGTGCTGTCACCTTCCTCACTGGTTCCACTTCCGGCCACTTTGTGAACTTGTCGATTGCAACGTACAAGTACTCAAAGCCCCCGACAGCTCGGGGAAAGGGGCCGAGGATGTCGAGCCCCCAGACCGAAAATGGCCAGGATAAAGGGATCGTCTGGAGAGCTTGAGCTGGTTGGTGTATCTGCTTGGAGTGAAACTGACACGCTTCACACTTGGTTACTTGTGCAGTTGCATCCTGGAGGGCTGTTGGCCAGAAGAAACCTTGCCGGAAAGCTTTACCGACAAGTGCTCTTGCGCCAATGTGGTGACCACATATGCCTCCATGTATTTCTGCCAACAGCTTTTGTCCATCTTCCCGGGGAATACACTTCAATTTCACACCGTTGAGTCTTCTTCTGTACAGTGTCTTGTCGACAAACTGGTACATACTTGACTGCCGGGCTACTCTCCGGCGCTCGATGCGAGTACGAGCGTCTTCTTGTTGTCGTTCTTGAAGAACTTGGCGCTGATCGCGACGAGCTCGCGGATCTGACGACGCGGTGGAGTCGCTGTCGAGGTGGACCCGGCGAGTCGGCGATCTTGGCCTTCGGGGTGGAGAGTGCAAAGTAGTTGCACCCCCACCAGTCTTGTCGTCTCTGGCTCGTGCCTGGCTGGCTTGCCGCGGCTGAGACGTGTTCGGCTGCCGTGGAGAGTCGCCGTTGGCGAAGCCGATGAGACTCTGGATGGTGGCCCTCCAGTCGTCGATCTTGTCCGCCGCTGGAGGGTAGTCTAGGAGCAGCTGAGCTCGCGCCAAAGCTTCTGCTGCGGTGGCGGGTGGCGGTGGCGAACGGTGCGAGGAGCGGGATATGCTCGGACTTCTAACTACGTTAGAAGGAGCAGTATCTCGTCCAGGCGACCGCGTCTCGCTCGCGCCAGCAGGTCGACGTGCATGGTGGTCCTGAGCGCTCCGAGATCCACCAGCTCGATATTGATCTAGCGAACGCATGGTACCGTGAGTACCATGACGCTGCCGGTCCCGCGCCTTCTGAGATGGGCGCGGTGCATGCACGGACGCCGAGGTCTTGGAGTGCGCCCGGTCGTTGTGGGAGCCGGCTACGCCGCCGATGGGCGGCGCAACCTTGTCCTTGGACCTGGCAGCACCGCGAGCTCCCTCGTCGACGCCCGTTCTTCCGCCGCCGTCTGCCCCACCAACCGTTTGCTCCGGCGGTGGTTGGCTCGGCGCGGACGGAGCAGCTGCCTCCGAAACTTTCTTCTTCGGCGGCATGTTGATAAAGATGATGAAGATCTAGCTCGCGAGAACGCCGGATCTGGTTCACACAACTTCGACGCCCCCTACCTGGCGCGCCAAAGATGCCGGGGTGCTGATCCACGGGCACCTATGGGACCGGCGGACCGGGTCCCTTTCGGTTCGGCGGGGGCGGAGGTCGTGCAAAGAGCAGATCGAGGCGAAGCACGCGAGCGATTTACCCAGGTTCGGGCCGCACGGATGCGTAAAACCCTACTCCTGCTTTGTGGTTTGTATTGATTTCTGGCCCGGGAGCGTGGAGTGCTACAGTACACTTCAGCAGCTAGCAAGACCGAGTGTGAGAGTTCGAACTAGCTAACCCCCCCTCTACGTTGCACATGGGCCTCCTTTTATATGCTCAAGGGGTTACCGACAGGTGGCAACGGAGGAAAAGGGCAAAAATGGAAAGGTGCTGTGGTAGGCACAGCTACCTGTTACAGTGTATCATACCTAACCCTGGCGGCAGGGGACAAGGGCATTAATTGCCCGTCTGTGTCGCCTAAAAAGTACCGAAAGGGACCGCTAGGGACGCCACCGTTTGCCACGATGGTTATCTTGTCAGCGCCTGCTTGCCACCGCGCACCCCTAGCTGCACGGCCTCCTGCCACGTGTGCTTGGGAGGGTCCTAGAGCGACACGTTGGCGGGTGTGCTGGAGCGCGGGCACGAAGCGGGGGTTTCCCGCGGCAAGCTCCTTGCCGCGGTCGTCGTCTTGTCGCGTTCGGGAGCTTGTCGCTCACCGGGCCTTGCCGGGACGCGTGGCGCGTCGCGGCAAGTTTTCTTGGTATGCCTTGGTTGGCCTTCCCGGCAAGCTCCTCTTGCCGGTGTTTTGTTTCCTTCCCGGCCTGCTCCTCTTGCCGGGGCCTTGGTTTGAGTACTTTGCTCTTGAATGGTCTTCAAAGTAGCCGCGGAGGGTCTTGGCGGTCACTCGGCAAGCCTTGCCGCGGGATGCTGCGACTGCCCGTGCACAAGTTCGGGATACTAGGGTACCCCTACTCTAGTACACCGACAGAATCCTTTCAGGGCTCCGTCACCGGAATCCATTCGTGCTTCATATGGTTCATGTTTCATGGAGTACTGTAGCACTGTACTCTCCGTGCACTGTGGACCTAGTTGTGTTAACATTGATCTGACCGCTCATTCTCGACCGGACAGTCAAAAAAGCGGTACTATGTTACATATAGGAGTAGTTGACATGCGCACAACATCATTTGTTATCGTCATATCTTACTACACTAGCAACAAGATTGTGTAGTACTGACGTATGAACCACTGCACATGCCTAGTCGTAGGAGCACTGTGTATGTTCAAGTGGTTGCCGCGTTTCGCACTCCTCCATCGTAAGAGTGGAAACGCTTGCTGTAATCATTTTTTTCTTCAGAAAAATAGTGGACACGCTCTACCATGCGGATCCTCCTCCAGCCATGCACTAAATTACTCACTTTCGCCGACTTGTGGGACAGCCAGCACCTGGGTCCACCAGCCATGCACTAAATTACTCTATAGTAGAGTGACCGTAGACTACCCCAATCGAACCGCCGTAGTAATGCCCAATCAGCCGTCAAATGACAAAACCCCCTCCTTTCCAGCAGTAAGTTGGACGGATGAAGCAACCATCATTTCACTATTCTCTCTCAGCTTCCTCTCTTGAAGAAAACCCCCACTCGCTTCGCTTCTCCCTCATCTCGTTCCTCCTTTCACTCTTCTCTCTCAGCTTCCTCTCTTGGATGAACGCCGGAGCACCGGCCGACGTGATGTCTATGGCTCTGGCAAAACCGTCGAGGCTCATGGTACGAAGAAGCACAAGCACCCCGCCGAGACTACCGCAGACAAGCTCAATGCCATCGCCCTGTCCAAGCCCCCGTCTCCGGGATCCCTCATTAAGCAAGTCCAGGTAATGTCTCTTGTTGACGATATTTTTCTCGATCTTGATCGTGTTTTTTCATCTAACACGCAGTACTAGTACTGGTAGTACAAATTTTTGGGTGATCTTGCATGTGATTTTAGTGTGCCAAATGACGGTTCTAAATTCCTCTTTTGACCAAAACATGCAAGAGGTTGACACTGATTTCTTATAGATTACTTTCAACTACTCCCTCTGTCCCAAATTTCTTGTCTTAGATTTGTCTAGATACGGATGTATCTAATACTAAAATGTGACTTGATACATCCGTATCTAGACAAATCTAAGACAAGAATTTTGGGACGGAGGGAGTACTTTATGAACATCAATGCTACCTTTTAAGAGGGTATATTTGCCTCAGTAACTTGTGTTATGGATATTGCATGCAATCCCTCTGCTCTCATGCCTTTGAAGACATGTTCTAGTGTCTTTGTTCACTCATTTCTATGTGTATATGTAGTCATATATGGAGTATAATATCGAAAATCATCTTATATTTCTGAATGGAGGTACTAATAAAATATGGTTTCTGTTTGAATTAGAACCAGGTCTGTGGTGGAGATGAAGTTCTCAAAGTCATGTCGTGTGAACTGGAAGACCTGATGATGAGTTCTACTGCTGAACTATCCAGCTACTGTGTCCTTGTCGCCACGTGTCCTGAACTAGTGTTTTCCTGTAGCATTGTTGTCACGTGTGTTCTCGAGGCTGTACTTGACCACAACAATTTCCTGGCTGTGCCTTCGATTACGCATGGTGTGGTTCTTGTAAAGCTTCCCAACAAATCTAATGCGGCTTGTCTTCCTCATCATGTTTATGAGGGGAAAGACCACTCTGTTAGGTTCTCCAAGGTTGACAAGATGGTGATGGTGCATGTAGACATCTCGCACGAAGTCCATGGCCTAGTCAATTATGCGGGGTTCATCCCGTAGGTCGGTGGCAAGAAATAGTCTGCAGAGTTTAGTTAGTGCAACTTTGCTTATCTGTAGTAAGTACTATTGTTCAGTACATGATTTGTGTTTTTGAACCTGTATTGTTTATTAGTACTGCCGCTTTTGGTGTGTAGTCAGTCCTGAGAACGGTCTATGTTAATGTCTGTCCACTCAATTCAGTCTGTATATTTTGAAGAATCCAGATCATATTTTTTGTGAGGACGGTTTATCAATTATGGTTACACTCCAATATCTGTATGCATTGCAGGGTTTATCGCACCCACCAGGATTTCCAGTCCAATGGATGTTCGATCCATACGATTTGTCATGGCCTTTGGACTATCCTGCTTGTGGGAGTAGGCGGGGCCCCTGCATGCCACGCGTAGTTGGACGATCAATCTTTTGTTTAGTACTTCAACATAGTGATTTCCTGGTAAGGATTCACTCGTGTCACATCAAGTAAATCTTATTGATTTACTGTTTAAATCTTATTGACTTAATGTCATGTTTTCTTTCTTTTCCTGCAATTTTACGATGCAGGTTTTGCCATGTGACATTCATCACAGAATAAACCGTTTGGTTTTCTCTACGATGGCTATTTTTGCAGGTTTCACTTCTTATGTCGTGTCAGTAACGAAGGCACTGTCCATCACTTATATTACTGGAAAAAATTGGATCAGTCTGTTGTCTGAGTACAAGCTGAATCCCTATGATGAACTACAGTTTGGTTTAACAAAAACACCACAATTAGTCCTTCTCGCGTTTAAAAGAAATGAAGAAAAAAACTGTATCACGGTCATGGATCCTAGTCAAGTTAGAAAGCTGATCATAGCAGACCAGACACGATCGCCGCTGTCTCGCACAGGTCGAGCACCGGCAATTGCTCTAGCACTGACAGCGGCAATAGCTCAGTCTGATCCAGCTGAGGATTGGGCACCGACCGCGTCAGCGGATCAGTCTGATCTACCGGAGGATCGGGCATCAACACTGGCACCTGCTCCGACACCGGTACCAGCTCTACAAGGAGCACCATCTCCGGCAGCAGCAGCGGCTTCGGCACCTGCACCAACACTTGCACTTGCATCTGCTCCGGCCCGTGCAGTTGCACTAGCAACAGACTGGGCTGCAGTTCGCACTTCATATACCAAAGTCCTTACAAAAACCGACATGTCCACCTTCTTGGTAAGCATTGGCCGCCCAAGTGCTTCGTTCTTTTTTCTTTCCATGTTGTTTCACATGATTCACTGTGTTGATCTAACTGTTTGGGTATGTCTTCTTGTTTGCAAACAAAGAATTCCTAGAGCAACGAGGGAGTCGTTCAACAATCCGGGCGACCGCGGCCAAGTTTCTCTTACCATGCGCAGCCTTGGTGTGAATGAACCTGCTCAATATACCGTAAGTACAAAGGATGGTTGCATGATGATTGATGCTAAAGGATGGTCAATGTTCAAATCTAAATCATATCTTGCGGTAGGGGATGATGTCAAAATCGAACTTTCTCGGCAAGGAGAGCTGGTCCAAATCAACTTTGAAATTCTTCAGTAGCAGCACGCAACTGCCAAACTGATCTATCCTCTGAGAGATTTTGATGTAATAAACTGGCATGATGAAACAAGTGTCATGTGTGTATAAGTAATATGACACTATTATTTATCACATGGTATATCGTTGATAGAATTGCAACTCTGATTGCTTGTTAGGAACTGTCATTCGATTTCATTCCAACAGCTGCCGTGCTTTATTCAATTTTGTGTATTCGCCTTGCGACAACATCTAAAACCAGCGCCGTACCGATCGCTTGCAATATGAAAAGCGCTGAGGTAGAACACATGGGCCCCCAAACATGCAGGTTCAGCTTGCGGCCCAAAGTCCAGAACCGTGAGCCTATCTGAGTATTATATTCTCAGCTGAACCCCCATAAAAAAAGTTGAACCCCCATAATGCCTGTGCGTTGCAGAGCGGCAAGTTGAGCCTATGATATAAAATATTTGTATATTTCTTTATAGAGGGAGTATCTCTCTGTCAAAATATATATTTATGTGTAACTAGTTACTCCTGTCTTTCTACTTCCTTTCGCTGATATGTGGGGCAACCGACAACGGGGTCCACGTGCCATATGCACAAATTAGAGTGCACAACTTCACGATAGACACACCCCGGCCGTAGCGCCGCAGTAATGCCCAATGAGCCGTCAAATCACAACCCCCCTTTCTAGCTTTAGCAGTAAGTTGGACGGACAAAGCAGCAATATTTCACTGGGCCTGAATCCCCTTCTCCCTCGTCTGCTTGTTCAGAGAAAACCCCCTCTCAGGCGATTGCATAGGGTTTTCTCATGGAGAACCAGGTACGAATTCTTCATCCATCCCCGATAAATCCAAGTCCCTTGGTCGCAGGTAGTCCTAGGATGGCAGCCGCCGCCGTCGATGCATTTTTCTTCCTACTGAATCTAGTGTGTTTCATGTGCAGTGCGCAAAGTGCGAGTACCCTACAGGTTTTTGCGCCCTCGGTGAGACGCCACACTTGTTACTTCTCATGCTAACACACCATTTTGAAACACGCACAATATGTTCCTAGAATCCTGTTTTCTATCTGGGAGGGTGGGATTTTTTTGAACATGTTGTGTTCTCATATTATTTTTCCTGCAGTGTATTATTTGCTCTGCCAGAACACATGTACTCAAGATGCTCGGCCTTGCCATAACTAAATACACTAGTTTAATGGTCACAGTGAAGACAAGCCATGGATATAAGTTCCGAGTTGGGTTCATGAACCAAGAAGATCGCTGCTTTTTTATGGACGAACTTGGATTAACTTTCTCAAGTGTTACAGACTGAAAGTTGGCGCACAAATGTTGATGGAAATAGTAGAACCTGGTCTCATCTTCACTGCAATCTTCCACCCCGACATCGTTCCAATTGTTCATCCATGTTAGTTTTGTATCTGGTTCTTGCTTGTTGCCTCGATTACTTCTTAATCCACCTATTCTGTCTAACTAATCACAATTTAACTTTAGAAGTAGCAACGAATCTCTCACGAAGATGCTACTTCTAACTAATATTTTCTTATAATTGGTGGCATGTGTAGGTTTTTTTAGAGTTAAGCATTCTGCTCGTTTGTTACTCTGTAATAACTCGGCTATTACTAATGGCACTGAAGTTGACTGGATCGACATCCACAAGTTCCTACACTTTATTGATCGTCTTGAGGTCCTTGTGGGGCGTTTCAATGGTGGAAGGCCACGTGGGATCTGTGTGCCACTGCTGCACTCGTTGAACAGGTCCAACTGTGTCGAGAAACTTATGGTACGAGCTATTTTCTGTTATATATGTTGTTCATAAACTATTGCTTATACACAGTTTTACAGTTGTGATCTTCTTGAAACAGGAACTGCCGAGTTCTATTGTTCCTATACAGATGCCTGACCATGGTCGGGTCAGATTTGCGCTTGGTCACAACATGATGTTTATGTCGACCTACTCAATTCCCCTTGGAGGTGAAAAGATACTTATTCATGGGTGGTCTCAAATAATGAAGGCCCGTCCATCTTGGAGAATAGGACAAAAGATTATGTTCATGCTTTTCCATGGCTCTAAAGCGAATATCCTGTTTATTGACCACGTTGCGAGATGAATCCGCTTTCAGAAGTTTGTGGATGCGCGGGGTGGCACCTGGGCCATGTCCTGGGGCTTGGCGGCCTCACCCTTGGTTAACTGTAGGCAAAGTAGCACTGTTCGAGGCATGATTTGTACGGTTGAACCTGTATAAGTACTCATACTGCTTTCAGCTTTGGTTGTTAAATGCCCCTGCTGGTTTCAGTTAAGGTTGTTAAGTACTCCTGCTGCTTTTACAGTCTGCCGTGTTTCTTCAGTCCTGTCTTCCTCCAGCCGCCAAAACCAAACCAGCGCCGGCAGGGCCGCCTGCTTCCGCCTCCCACGGCTGGCTGCACCTCAGCACACGCATCGCTGCCCCACTGTCTCCAAAATTGTTAACGCCAACGTCCTCCGCGCACTTTGGTGCGCTCGCCGCGGCACCACCCTCTCGCGTTGTCAACATGATCAACAAACAACAGGAATCGGCAGAAGTACGTGGAGAGGATGACAGTAGGGGCCCACCACGTCAGCATATGGAAAAATAAAATGCTTCCTCCTAGTGTTTTCCTGACATCTAGGACCCACGACATTGTGAGCGTATATAGTCAATAGACAAGAGAACAACACAAGATCGGCTGACACCTGGGACGTAGCTACTCGAGCAGTATTTTTTTGTTTGGTATTGTTGAGACGGAGTAGGGTTTGAACTCGGCTATGGCCCGTCTATCCCAGGCTTATATTTTATGTTCACCATGTGACCAGCCCAGCTATTTTTTCTTTATGAAAAGGAGCCCAGTTTATTTTTTCTGAAGAAAACCCAATCCAGGCCTACTTATTTTTCTACGCCCTGATGGGCTGCAACTCTTTCAAGACGCCTGCAAATCTTGAAAGTAATATGAAATGGGTTGTAAATATAAAAACAGATGACAAATTGGCAATTACTTTATAATTTCTGAATTTTTTCACATTTTCAGATTCCTATTTCACTGCCACTGGGCATTAACCTAATTTAAATATATCTTCAAAGTACTTTAAATCTATCTCGACATTTCGGTAGTAAAAATAGTTTGGAACCCACAGAAATATGCGAAATTGGCCCTGGCCAACCAAAAAAAACGACTGCAATAAATTGCATAAGTTGCCATGAGCTATATATAAATTATTAAAAAAAAGAGGGAGTGGTCTGACTTGTGGGTCTGTTTAGTTGACGCGTATGCAAGATTGTTTTAGTTATTATATACGTCAACAAACGATTCTAGAAGACGTAACCGTTGGATGTCAATCCAACGACCATCGTGTTTCTTCAATCTCTGATCTTCTTGCTCCAGCCGCCAAAGTAGCGCCGGCGGGACCGCCTACTCCCGCCTCCCGTGGCCGGCTGTGCTGCCGCGCAGGCCTCAGCGCCCCCTACTACTCCCACCCCTGGCCAGGGCATCCCTCTACTCACCCACACACCATGTTATTCTGCGGCGACGGCAGCCTCACACCACAGCCGAACCGGTGAACCCTGGTACTCCTCTCTGGGCGGGCTTCCACTGTCGCGTCTTCCCCGGCTCCGCGTCGTCCCCTTCCTAGGCCTCGCCGTCATCCACCGCCGTGGTGCTCTTGGCGCGGCGTGGTCAATGTGGTCAACGACCGACTTCCATCGGAAGAGTACTGTACGTGGAGAGGCTGACAACTGGGTCCACGGCAGCCGCAAGGAAGTGCCTCCTTATTACGCGGAAAATAATTATTCCTCCACCTGACACCAGGGACCCATCGGACGGGCCACCAGTATTTAGAGAAAAAAAACGTTTCCCCCTGAATGCTGGGACCCACAAGATGGGCCACCGTATTCCGTGAAAAAATGTTCCCCCCACTGTCAGCTCGGACCCACCGGAAGTGCCTCCTTATTACGCACAAAAAAGTGAATACCCCCTGCTACCTAGGACCCACCTTGGTGGGAGGCTGACTTGTGGGCCTACTAAGTTGACTGGGACGGAAGCCTTTGTCAACTTTAGTCAATATATGAACGATTCTAGCTCCAGTGACCGTACGATGTCCATCCAACGACCGTAGTGCTTCTTCAACCTCTCGTCTTCTTGCTCCAGCCGCCCAAAGCAGCGCCGGTCGTGCCGCCTGCTCTTGCCGCCCGTGGCCGGCTGTGATGCCGCGGAGGCCTCACCGCCCCCTACTACTCCCACCGATGGCCAGGCCATCCCTCTACGCACCCACACCCCCTGTTATTCTGCGGCGACGACAGCCTCACACCGCAGACGAACAAGTGAACCCTCATACTCCTCTACGCGTGGGCATCCACTGCCGCGTCTTCCCCAGATCCGTGTCGTCCCCTTCCTAGGCCTCGCCGTCGTCCACCGCCCTGGTGCTCTCGGCGCAGCGTGGTCTACGTGGTCAAGGAATGTCTTCCATCGGACATGGACTGTACGTGGAGAGACTGACAGCTGGGTCCACGGCCACAGCAAGGAACTGCCTCCTTATTACGCGCAAAAGAATTATTCCTCCACCTGACAGCGGGGACCCATCGGAAAGGCCACCGTATTTCACAAAAAAAATGTTTCCCCTGACTGCTGGGACCCACCAGCTACATCTTCGCATGCAAGGAAGTGCATCTGAAGAAAAAAACGATTCGCCCCCCTAACTGCTGGGACCCACCAGCTACATCTTCGCACGCAAGGACGTGTGTACGAAAAAAATGATTCGCCCCCCTGACTGCTGGGACCCACCAGCTACATCTTTGCACGCAAGGAAGTGCGTACGGGCAAAAAAAACAAAAAGATTCCCCCCTGACTGCTGGGACCCAACAGCTACATCTTTGCATGCAAGGAAGTGTGTCCGGGCAAAAAAACAAACAAAACGATTCGCCCCCCTGACTGTTGGGACCCACCAACTACATCTTCGCAGGCAAGGAAGTGCCTGACAGTCGGGACCCATCTGGTCGAAGCGTACGTAGCGTTGTCATTCTGGTCGCGAATATGTACGTACATATATACTGGTCGATGTAGAGGCGCACACGTTTCGTAGTAGAGGCACGCACGTAGCATGTACACGTACGTACAGCGGCCAGGGTACAAGAAAGAAAATACGGCCACGTACGTACATATGGGCAGGGTCTCGAACGCCTACTCGCGCATACGTACGGTCAGGGCTTGTGTACATGGCTGGGTCGGAACGGGGAAACAACGTCGCCGTCGTGTTCATGGGGAGGCAACGGAATGCGTCGTGTTCATCGGGAGGCAACGGAACGCGTGGGAGCCAACCGGCTTGGTCGGAACGGAATGCGTGGTCGTGTTCATCGGGAGGGCTCGGACGGAACATGCAATGGAAACAAGGCCTGGCGTACCGCAAAACGGAGGAAACGGCCTTGTGTTCGACCGGCCACATTCGAAACGGGATCTTGTTCATTGAGAGGGGTCTGGCGTACCGCAAAACGGAGGAAACGGACCTCCTACGGTCGAAACGGGGGTCCTGTTGATCGGGAGGGGTGTGGCGTACCGCAAAACGGACGAAACGGATTTGTGTTGGAGCGCTACGGTCGAAACGGGGTCCTGTTCATCGGGAGGGGTGTGGCGTACCGCTAAACGGGACTCTACGGGATACTGTTCATCTCCACCGTCGACCTCCTCCAGTTTCCACGGGCTATCGTCGACCTCCTCCAGCCTCCACGGGCTCTTGTTCATCCAGCCTCCACCGCGCGCTACTCCGCCGGCTACTATTCAACCACCCCTCCACTGTCTACTGTTCATCTAGCCCTCCACACCACGGGGTCCTGTTCAACCACCCCTCCACGGGCACCCCTCCACCGTCTACTGTTCATCCAGCCCTCCACCACACCACGGGGTCCTGTTCATCCAGAGGCAACGCCACCGCTCACTGTTCATCCAACCCCCCCCCCCCCCCCCCCCCCCCCCCCCCCCCCCCCCGCAATGCTCACTGTTCATCCCAGAGGCAGCATCGATCGGCTTCAGTTAGCAGCAGTAGTGAAGGAATCGCTCGATCGAGTTCAGTTAACATCCATCGATCGATCGCTCGGGTTCAGTAACGCGTAGCCTGCAGTGCAATCGCTCGGGTTCAGTTAATTAGAGCCCAATGCCTCGCTCGGGCTCAGTTAGAGCCAACGCCTCGCACACACGCGCATACGTGTATGAGAGAAACGCGCATCGCTCGGCCCCGACCTCCCACCGTAACCGGGAACTCCCCGAAATTTTCCTCCCCCTCGCTTCTACCATGGTTTTTTCCATCATGGACGGCCCAAAGAATGTCATGCAGCTGCGTCTCCGGCCCGCCCAGGATGAAAATCCCATTTTCTGTCATGATTTTTTGTCATAGAAGTACGAGCCCACCACATCTATGATGATACCGGGTTTTGTCACAATTATCGTCATAGAAGTGTCATATGTATGACAGGAAAAAATTCGTTCGGCCCAAAATGTCACGGATGTGTCTTTTTTGTAGTGATGATCCAATTATGTTATTATTGTTGAGAGGACTTGCACTAGTGAAAGTATGAACCCTAGGCCTTGTTTCAATGCATTGCAATACCGTTTGTGCTCACTTTTATCATTAGTTACCTTGCTGTTTTTATATTTTCAGATTACAAAAACCTATATCTCTTCGCCGAACTAGTGCACCTATACAATTTACCATTGTATTGGGTGTGTTGGGGACACAAGAGACTCCCTGCTATTTGGTTGCAGGGTTGCTTGAGAGAGACCACCTTCATCCTACGCATCCCACGGATTGATAAACCTTAGGTCACCCACTTGAGGGAAATTTGCAATTGTCCTACAAACCTCTTCACTTGGAGGCCCAACAACGTCTACAAGAAGAAGGTTGTGTAGTAGACATCAACGATATCCAGGCAATGATCATTAGATGGGCATCACATCCAAGATTAGTAGACCGACTTCTGCCTGCATCTACTACTATTACTCCACACATCGACCGCTATCCAGCATGCATCTAGTGTATTAAGTTCATGGAGAAACAGAGTAATGCAATAAGAATGATGACATGATGTAGACAAGATCTATCTATGTAGAGATAGACCTCATCGTTTTATCCTTAGTAGCAACAATACATACATGCCGGTTCTCTTTCTGTCACTGGGATCAAGCACCGTAAGACCGAACCCACTACAAAGCACCTCCTCCCATTGCAAGATAAATAGATCAAGTTGGCCAAAAAAACCCAAATATCGGAGAAGATATATGAGTCTATACAAGATCATGCATAAAAGAGATCAAAGAAACTCAAATACATTCATGGATATAAAAAGAGATAGATCTGATCATAAACTCAAAGTTCATCGGATCCCAACAAACACACCGCAAAAGAGTTACATCATATGGATCTCCAAGAGACTATTGTATTGAGAATCAAGAGAGAGAGAGAGAGAGAGAGAGAGAGGGAGGAAGCCATCTAGCTACTAACTACGTACCCGAAGGTCTACAAAGAACTACTCAGGGTTGAATACTCTACCCTCGAAAATTGTTGCGATCCCCTTGTGTCGAATCTATAAATTAGGGTTGAATACTCTACCCTCGAAAACTGTTGCGATCCCCTATACTTGTGGGTTATCAGTTACTACCTGCATGATCCAAACAACCTCACCCCAAGAGAAGAGGTGGACAATCGATTCAATCACTTCGCCTTGTTCATCCTTCAAGCTGTTGTGTGATGTAGGGTGGGAACCCTAATCGGCTGATCTTTCACGAAAGGAGCGGATCCATGATGAACACAAAGAACACTAGGAGGGAACCGAGGGGAAAATCACAAGGGGAAGACAAGAGAACACTCAAACCAACAAGTATGATCACACATGCGCTAGGTCCATGAACACAAAGGAATATACAAGATCCACGATCAACAACGGACAATACAAAAGGTAGCTGGTCTTCTCCGTGAGGAGGTCTTGATGTTCTTCTCCGCAAGGAGGTCTTGAATCCAAAGGGATCTTCTCCGAAGAGGGGCCGCGGTCTCTCTCGTGGAGTAGATCCGATGTGGATGAGCAATGCTCTATCTCTAAATATGAGCTAATCCAATGCTAACCCTAGCTAGAAGGAAAAGGAAGTCTTAGTGCAAAAGGGGCGAAGTGGGGGTACATGGGCTGCGGCCCAACACATGGCAGCGCACAGGCGCCAGATGTCCGGGAGTCACCAGTCGTCCGAAGGCTTGCGAGGGTCCGGACGTCCGGTGCCTGTCGGACGTCCATAGATTCGGCTCGGGTGGACTTTGGTGGGACGTCCGGTCGGGGTTGGACGTCCGGAGCCTGGAGGTCGGCGGTCATCCGTAGCGCTTCGGAAATCCGTATTTTTGGCTCGGGTATGGAAGTGTCGGTCGTCCGGAGAGGGCCGGACGTCTGGAGCCTAGAGGTCGTCGGGCGTCCGAGGTTCGTCGGTCGTTCGGAGCCTGGGGACTTCGAGCAGTTCTTCTTCTTGTCCCGTGAACTTGGTGTCCTCACCGTCATGTCCATTAAATGTAGTTGGTCCGTGGCCTTCCTCCAAGCACCTGATCACACATAGGGTTTCCACTTGAGGTAGTAGCCAATTCTCATGCATGGTAAGTGGTAGTTCGGAGAGGAGTGAGTTCACCTTAGTTTCGAGGGCTCTTGCACGTGCTCGCATCATTGGTCCGCTAGTCACTTGGTGAGACGACGGTAGGTCCATGGGGATGACCTTGGGATGCTCTGGATCATCGCCCCTCCCTTGGGGAAGATCCATCCTCGGATCAAATTCTTCATCACCATGGAAGGGCGAGAGGTCCTTGACATTGAAGATATCGCTCACGTTGTACTTCTCGCGGGGGAGGTTGATCTTGTAAGCGTTGTCGTTGTAGCGTGCAAGCACCTTGAAGGGTCCAACCGCTCGTGGTCGAAGTTTGGACTTGTGTTCTTGGGGAAAGCGGTCCTTGCGAAGGTTTAGCCACACGAGATTACCAATGTTGAAAACCATGGGGTGCTTGTTGATGTTGAGCTTGGTCGCAAATCGTTGTACTTGGCGCGCGATAGTATGTCTTGTATCTTCATGCACCTTCTTGAGATGAGTCACACGTGCACTTGCGTCCAAATTGATGCGCTCTTGGAGTGGTAGAGGAAGAATGTCCAATGGTGACAATGGGTTGAATCCATAGAGGACCTCGAAGGGGGACTTGCCGGTTGTTGAGTGTTTTGCTCGGTTGTAGGTGAACTCGGCGATAGGTTGACACTCCTCCCACTCCTTGATGTTCTTCTAGATGAGTACTCGAAGTAGAGCAGAGAGTGTGCGGTTGGTCACCTCTGTTTGGCCGTCGGTTTGTGGATGATACGCCGTGGAGAAGAGTAGCTTGATTCCGAGCTTGGCACATAGGGTCTTCCAAAAGTAGCTAAGGAACTTGACGTCGCGGTCCGAGACGATCGTCTTTGGCACACCATGTAGATGCAATATTTACCTACAAAAGAGATTAGAAACATGTGAAGTGCTACCTCTTGAGCTTGCGTTGGTTTTCCCCGAAGAGGAAGGGATGATGCAACAGAGTAGCGTAAGTATTTCCCTCAGTTTTTGAGAACCAAGGTATCAATCCAGTAGGAGGCCACGCTCAAGTCCCTCGTACCTGCACAAAACGATAGTTACTCGCAACCAACGCGATTAGGGGTTGTCAATCCCTTCACGATCACTTACAAGAGTGAGATCTGATAGATATAATATTTTTGGTATAAAGATGCAAAGTAAAAAGTAAAGGCAAAGTAAAAAAGCAAAGCAAGATTGAAGTGATGGAGATTGATATGATGAGAATAGACCCGGGGGCCATAGGTTTCACTAGTGGCTTCTCTCAAGAGCATAAGTATTCTACGGTGGGTGAACAAATCACTGTTGAGTAATTGACAGAATTGAGCATAGTTATGAGAATATCTAGGCATGATCATGTATATAGGCATCACGTCCGTGACAAGTAGACCGAAACGATTTTGCATCTACTACTATTACTCCACTCATCGACCGCTATCCAGCATGCATCTAGAGTATTAAGTTAAAAACAAAGTAACGCCTTAAGCAAGATGACATGATGTAGAGAGATAAATTCATGCAATATGAAATAAACCCCATCTTGTTATCCTCGATGGCAACGATACAATACGTGCCTTGCTGCCCCTTCTGTCACTGGGAAAGGACACCGCAAGATCGAACCCAAAGCTAAGCACGTCTCCCATGGCAAGAACTACCAATCTAGTTGGCCAAACCAAACAGATAATTCGAAGAGACTTGCAAACATAACCAATCATACATAAAAGAATTTAGAGAAGATTCAAATATTAATCGTAGATAGACTTGATCATAAACCCACAATTCATCGGTCTCAACAAACACACCGCAAAAAGAAGATTACATCGAATAGATCTCCACGAGAGAGGGGGAGAACTTTGTATTGAGATCCAAAAAGAGAGAAGAAGCCATCTAGCTACTAACTATGGACCCGAAGGTCTGAGGTAAACTACTCACACTTCATCAGAGGGGCTATGATGATGCAGAAGCCCTCCATGATGACGGCCCTCTCCGGCGGAGCTCCGGAACAGGCCCCAAGATGGGATCTCGTGGATACAGAATGTTGCGGCAGTGGAATTAGGTTTTTGGCTCCGTATCTGTTCGTTTGAGGGTACGTAGGTATATATAGGAGGAAGGAGTACGTCGGTGGAGCATCGAGGGGCCCACGAGGCAGGGGGCGCGCCCCCACCCTTGTGACCGCCTCTCTGATGCCTTGGTGTAGGGTCCAAGTCTCCTGGATCACGTTCGGTGAGAAAATCATGTTTCCGAAGGTTTCATTCCGTTTGGACTCCGTTTGATATTCCGTTTCTTCAAAACACTGAAATAGGCAAAAAACAGCAATTCTGGGTTGGGCCTCCGGTTAATAGGTTAGTCCCAAAAATAATATAAAAGTGGAAAATAAAGCCCAACATAGTCCAAAACAGTAGATAATATAGCATGGAGCAATCAAAAATTATAGATACATTGGAGACGTATCAGGCATCCCCAAGCTTAATTCCTGCTCGTCCTCGAGTAGGTAAATGATAAAAAGAGAATTTTTGATGCGGAGTGCTACTTGGCATAATTTCAATGCAAATCTTCTTAATTGTGGTATGAATATTCAAATTAGGAAGATTTAAGACAAAAGTTCATATTGACATAAAGAATAATAATACTTCAAGCAAACCAACAAAGCAATTATATTTTCTTAAAGTAACATGGCCAAAGAAAGTTCATCCCTACAAAATCATATAGTTTAGTCATGCTCCATTTTAGTCACACAAGAATGCTCTCATCATGCACAACCCCGATGACAAGCCAATAAATTGTTTAATATCTTAATAATTTCAAACTCATAAACTTTCACGTAATACATGAGCATGAGCCCTGGATATAGCACTATGGGTGGAATAGAATATAATGGTGGGGGTTATGTGGAGAAGACAAAAAAAGGAGAAAGTCTCACATCAACAAGGCTAATCAATGGGCTATGGAGATGCCCATCAATTGATGTTAATGCAAGGAGTAGGGATTGCCATGCAACGGATGAACTAGAGCTATAAATGTATGAAAGCTCAACAAAAGAAACTAAGTGGGTGTGCATCCAACTTGCTTGTTCACGAAGACCTAGGGCACTTGAGGAGGCCCATTGTTGGAATATACAAGCCAAGTTCTATAATGAAAATTCCCACTAGTATATGAAAGTGATAACTCAAGAGACTCTCTATATGAAGAACATGGTGCTACTTTGAAGCACAAGTGTGGAAAAAGGAATAGTAGCATTGCCCCTTTTTTGGGGCCTTATTTTTTTCTTTGGCTTTTTTTGGGGACAATGCTCTATTAAATGATGATCATCACACTTTTATTTATTTACAACTCAATGATTACAACTCGATTCTAAAACAAAGTATGACTCTATATGGATGCCTCCGGTGGTGTACCGGGATATGCAATGAATCAAGAGTGACAAGTATGAAAAAATTATGAACGGTGGCTTTGCCACAAATTACTATGTCAACTACATGATCATGATAAGCAATATGACAATGATGGATGTCTCATGATAAACTGAATGGTGGAAAGTTGCATGGCAATATATCACGGAATGGCTATGGAAATGCCATAATAGGTAGGTATGGTGGCTGTTTTGAGGAAGATATAAGGAGGTTTATGTGTGAAAGAGCGTATCATATCACGGGGTTTGGATGCACCGGCGAAGTTTGCACCAACTCTCGATGTGAGAAAGGGCAATGCACAGTACCATAGAGGCTAGCAATGACGGAAGGGTGAGGGTGCGTATAATCCATGGACTCAACATTAGTCATAAAGAACTCATATACTTATTGCAAAAATCTACAAGCCATCAAAAACCAAAGTATTACGCGCATGCTCCTAGGGGGATAGATTGGTAGGAAAATACCATCGCTCATCCCCGACCGCCACTCATAAGGAGGACAATCAAATAACACATCATGTTTCAAATTTGTTGCATAACGTTTACCATACGTGCATGCTACGGGACTTGCAAACTTTAACTCAAGCACTTCTCAAATTCACAATTACTCTACTAGCATGACTTTGATATTACTACCTCCATATCTCAAAACGATTATCAAGCATACAACTTTTCTTAGTATTCAACACACTCAAAAGAAAGTTTCACAAATCGTGAATACCAAGCATGTCATTGTTAAGCAAATTACCATGCTATTAAGACTCTCAAAATAATTTAAGTGAAGCATGAGAGATCAATAGTTTCTTTAAAATAAATCCACCACCGTGCTCTAAAAGATCTAAGTGAAGCACATAGAGCAAAATTATAACGCTCAAAAGATATAAGTGAAGCACACAGAGCAAAACTACATAGCTCAAAAGATATAAATGAAGCACATAGAGCAAAACTACTTAGCTCAAAAAGATATAAGTGAAGCACATAGAGTATTCTATCAAATTTTAATTCATGTATGGCTCTCTCAAAAGGTGTGTACAACAAGGATGATTGTGGCATACTAAAAAAAAAGACACAAATAATACAAGACGCTCCAAGCAAAACACATATCATGTTGGTGAATAAAAATATAGCTCCAAGTAAATTACCGATGGAAGTGGACGAAAGAGGGGATGCCTTCCGAGGTATCCCCAAGCTTTGACTTTTTGGTGTCCTTGGATTATCTTGGGGGTTCCATGGGCATCCCCAATCTTAGGCTCTTGCCACTCCTGGTTCCATAATCCATCAAAAGAATTCACCCAAAACTTGAAAACTTCACAACACAAAACTTAAAGTAGAAAACTTGTGAGCTCCGTTAGCGAAAGAAAACAAAATACCACTTCAAGGTACTGTAATGAACTCATTATTTATTTATATTGGTGTTAAACCTACTGTATTCCAACTTATCTATGGATTATAAACTATTTTACTATCCATAGATTCATCAAAATAAGCAAACAACACACGAAAAACAGAATCTGTCAAAAACAGAATAGTCTGTAGTAATCTGTAGCTAGCGCAATATATGGAACCCCCAAAATTCTAAAATAAATTGCTGGACGTGAGGAATTTATCTATTAATCATCTTCAAAAATAATTAACTAAATAGCACTCTTCAAATAAAAATTACAGCAGTTCTCGTGAGCGCTAAAGTTTCTGTTTTTTACAGCAAGTTCAACAAGACTTTCCCCAAGTCTTCCCAACGGTTCTACTTGGCACAAACACTAATTAAACACAAAAAACACAACCAAAACAGAGGATAGATAATTTATTTACTAATAAAAAGGAGCAAAAAGAAAGGAATAAAAATAAAATTGGGTTGCCTCCCAACAAGCGCCATCGTTTAACGCCCCTAGCTAGGCATAAAAGCGAGGATAGATCTAGGTATTGCCATCTTTGGTAGGCAATCCATAAGTGGATCTCATGATAGTTTCATATGGCAATTTTATTTTATTTCTAGGAAAGTGTTCCATTCCCTTTTTTAATGGAAATTGAAATCTAATATTCCCTTCCTTCATATCAATAATCGCGCCAACCATTCTAAGGAAAGGTCTACCAAGAATAATAGGGCAAGAAGGATTGCAATCTATATCAAGAACAATGAAATCTACGTGCACATAATTCCTATTTGCAACAACAAGAACATCATTAATCCTTCCCATAGGTTTCTTAATAGTAGAATCCGCAAGATGCAAGTTTAGAGAGCAATCATCAAAATTACGGTAATCTAGCAAATCACACAAAGTCTTGGGAATAGTGGAGACACTAGCACCCAAATCACACAAAGCATAAAACTCATGATCTTTAATTTTAATTTTAATACTTGGTTCCCACTCATCATAGAGTTTTATAGGTATAGAAACTTTCAACTCAAGTTTTTCTTCATAAGATTGCATCAAGGCATCAACAATATGTTCGGTGAAGGCTTTATGTTGACTATAAGCATGTGGAGAATTTAGCACGGATTGCAACAAGGAAATACAATCAATTAAAGAGCAATTTTCATAATTAAATTCCTTGAAATCCAATATAGTGGGTTTAGCAACATCTAGATTTTTATTTCTTTCAATCCCACTTTCATCAATTTCATCATAAAGATCTAAATACTCTTAATTTTTTGGAACGCCTTCTAGGTAAAGGAAGATCATATTCAGTTTCATCAAGATTCATATTGCAAAACAAAGATTTAATACGGGACAAATCAATAACTTTTAGATCTTCATCTTGATTTGCATAGGAATTGGAAGAACACGCTTTAATAAAGGCATCTTTGGAAGCACGCATCCTAGCGGTTCTTTCCTTGCACTCATCAATGGAAATTCTCATGGCTTTGAGAGACTCATTGATATCTTGCTTAGGAGGAATAGATCTAAGCTTTAATGAATCAATCTCAAGAGAAATTCTATCAACGTTTCTAGCCAAATCATCAACTTTAAGCAATTTCTCTTCAAGCAAAGCATCAATTTTTTTTGTGAATTCATAAACTCTTTAACACTATTCTCAAATTCAGAGGGCATCTTATTATAATTTCCATAAGAGTTGTTGTAGGAATTCCCATAATTATTAGAAGGATTACTAGTATATGGCCTAGGATTAAAATTCCCTCTATAAGCGTTGTTACCAAAATTATTCCTACCAACAAAATTCACATCCATAGATTCATTGTTATTCTCAATCAAAGTAGACAAAGGCATATCATTAGGATCAGAAGAAACACTCTTAGTAGCAAATAATTTCATAAGTTCATCCATCTTTCCACTCAAAACATTGATTTCTTCTATCGCATGCACTTTTTTATTAGAAGATCTTTCAGTATGCCATTGAGAATAATTAACCATAATATTATCTAGGAGTTTAGTAGCACCTCCTAAAGTGATTTCCATAAAAGTGCCTCCCGCGGCCGAATCTAAAAGATTTCTAGAAGCAAAATTCAATCCGGCATAAATTTTTTGTATAATCATCCACAAATTCAAACCATGAGTAGGGCAATTACGTATCATTAATTTCATTCTCTCCCAAGCTTGTGCAATATGTTCATGATCAAGTTGCTTAAAATTCAAAATATCGTTTCTAAGAGAGATGATCTTAGCGAGAGGGAAATACTTAGAGATAAAAGCATCTTTGCACTTGTTCCAAGAACCAATACTATTTTTAGGCCAAGACGAAAACCAAGCTTTAGCACGATCTCTAAGCGAAAAAGGAAATAGCTTCAATTTAACGACATCATTATCGACATCTTTTTTCTTTTGCATATCACATAAATCAACGAAGCTATTCAGATGAGTAGCGGCATCTTCATTAGGAAGGCCGGCGAATTGATCTTTAATAACAAGATTCAATAAAGCACTATTGATTTCACAAGATTCGGTATTGGCAAGAGGAGCAATCGGAGTGCTAAGGAAATCATTATTATTGCTATTGGTGAAGTCACACAATTTGGTAGTATCTTGATCCATCGCGACAAACAAGCAATCCAACACATGAGCAAACAAAAGGCAAGCGGGCAAGAGAGGGAGGATAGAGAGAGAGAGGACGAATAAAACGGCAAGGGTGAAGTGGGGGAGAGGAAAACGAGAGGCAAATGGCAAATAATGTAATGCGAGAGATAGGGATTGTGATGGGTACTTGGTATGTTGACTTTTTGCGTAGACTCCCCGGCAACGGCGCCAGAAATCCTTCTTGCTACCTCTTGCGCTTGCGTTGGTTTTCCCCGAAGAGGAAGGGATGATGCAGCAGAGTAGCGTAAGTATTTCCCTCAGTTTTTGAGAACCAAGGTATCAATCCAGTAGGAGGCCATGCTCAAATCCCTCGTACCTGCACAAAACGATAGCTACTCGCAACCAACGTGATTAGGGGTTGTCAATCCCTTCACGGTCACTTACGAGAGTGAGATCTGATAGATATAATATTTTTCATATAAAGATGCAAAGTAAAAAGTAAAGGCAAAGTAAAAAAGCAAAGCAAGATTAAAGTGATGGAGATTGATATGATGAGAATAGACCCGGGGCCATAGGTTTCACTAGTGGCTTCTCTCAAGAGCATAAGTATACTACGGTGGGTGAACAAATTACTGTTGAGTAATTGACAGAATTGAGCATAGTTATGAGAATATCTAGGAATGATCATGTATATAGGCATCACGTCCGTGACAAGTAGACCGAAACGATTCTGCATATACTACTATTACTCCACTCATCGACCGCTATCCATCATTCATCTAGAGTATTAAATTAAAAACATAGTAATGCCTTAAGCAAGATGACGTGATGTAGAGAGATAAATTCATGCAATATGAAATAAGCCCCATCTTGTTATCCTTAATGGCAATGATACAATACGTGCCTTGCTGCCCCTTCTGTCACTGGGAAAGGACACCGCAAGATCGAACCCAAAGCTAAGCACTTCTCCATGGCAAGAACTACCAATCTAGGTGGCCAAACCAAACGGATAATTCGAAGAGACTTGCAAAGATAACCAATCATACATAAAAGAATTCAGAGAAGATTCAAATATTATTCATAGATAGACTTGATCATAAACCCACAATTCATCGGTCTCAACAAACACACCGCAAAAAGAAGATTACATCGAATAGATCTCCACAAGAGAGGGGGAGAACTTTGTATTGAGATCCAAAAAGAGAGAAGAAGCCATACTATGGACCCTAAGGTCTGAGGTAAACTACTCACACTTCATCGTAGGGGCTATGATGATGTAGAAGCCCTCCGTGATGATGGCCCTCTCCGGTGGAGCTCCGGAACAGGCCCCAAGATGGGATCTCGTGGATACAGAAAGTCGCGGCGGTGGAATTAGGTTTTTGGCTCCTTATCTGTTCGTTTGGGGTTACATAGGTATATATAGGAGGAAGGAGTACGTCGGTGGAGCATCGAGGGCCCACGAGGCAGGGGGCGCGCCCTAGGGGGGCGCCCCCCACCCTCGTGACCGCCTCTCTGATGCCTTGGCGTAGGGTCCAAGTCTCCTAGATCATGTTCGGTGAGAAAATCATGTTTCCGAAGGTTTCACTCTGTTTGGACTCCGTTTGATATTCCGTTTCTTCAAAACACTGAAATAGGAAAAAAATAGCAATTCTGGGCTGGGCCTCCGATTAATAGGTTAGTCGCAAAAATAATATAAAAGTGGAAAATAAAGCCCAATATAGTCCAAAACAGTAGATAATATTGCATGGAGCAATCAAAAAGTATAGATACGTTGGAGACGTATCATGAAGCATAGTCTATCTTGTTGCAAGGAATGAAATGTGCCATCTTAGAGAAACGGTCCACAACGACAAATACTGAATCCTTTCCATTTCTAGTCCTTGGCAATCCAAGTACAAAATCCATGCTAATGTCTTCCCATGGTTGATATGGAATTGGGAGAGGCATGTAAAGGCCATGGGATTGAGCTTTAGACTTAGCTTTGCGACATGTAGAGCATCGGTTGGTGAAGCGGTTGATGTCGCGAAACATCTTGGGCCAATAGTAGTTCTTGGAGAGCGTGGCGAAAGTCTTTTCACGTCCAAAATGTCCCATTAAGCCTCCTCCGTGAGATTCCTGCAAAAGCAACGAACGAAGAGAAGACTCGGGGATGTAAACCTTGTTAGCTCTCATAAGATATCCATCTTTGATGTAATAGCGTTCCCAAGAGGTGTGCGTCAAACACTTGGCATAAGGAGTAGCAAAAGTAGGATCATGCTCATACAAGTATTTTATATGCTCAAAGCCAATGACATCCAATTCAAGTTGAGTAACAAGCATGCATATGTTGGAAAGGGCATCCGCCACAATGTTTGCCTTACCTTTAATGTACTTGATGACATAAGGAAAAGACTCAATAAATTCACTCCATTTAGCATGATGCTTGTTCAACTTGGTTTGGCCCTTAAGATACTTGAGCGTTTCATGATCGGTATGAATGATAAATTCATGAGGGCGAAGATAGTGTTCCCATTCATGCAAAAGGCGCACTAAAGCATAGAGCTCTTTGTCATAGATGGGGTAATTGAGTTGCGCTCCAGAAAGTTTCTCACTAAAGTAAGCTGGGGCGCTTCTCTTGCGTTAACACACCTCCTATGCCATTACCACTAGCATCGGAATGAATCTCAAAGGGTTTGTCAAAGTTGGGTACTGCAAAGCACGGGAGCATGAGTAAGCAAACTCTTAAGCTCATTGAAAGTGGTATCTTGGGATGGTCCCCAAACAAAAGGCGCATTCTTCTTGCTCAAAGCATGTAAAGGAGAAGTAATGGTGCTAAAATCTTTCACAAAGCGACGATAGAAACCCACAAGGCCAAGAAAGCTACGCACTTGTTGCAAGTTGGTTGGTTGAGGCCAAGTCTTAATAGCATTGATCTTGGACTCATCTACATGAACACCCTTAGAAGATACAACAAAACCCAAGAAAATGAGCTTGTCAACGCCAAAAAGGCATTTCTCCATATTAGCATAAAGATGCTCTTTTCGAAGAGTTTGTAAAACGGTTCAGACATGGGTGCATGCTCTTTGAGAGACTTGCTAAAAACAAGGATATCATCAAAGTAGACCACAACAAAAACACCAATGTAAGGGCGAAAGACATGATTCATAAGACACATAAAAGTACCCAGTGCTTCCGATAGACCCATAGGCATGACTAACCACTCATACAAGCCAAACTTGGTTTTGAAACTGGTTTTCCATTCATCACCCTCTTGTATGCGGATTTGATAGTAACCACTCTTAAGATCAATTTTTGAAAAGATAGTGGCACCACTAAGTTCATCAAGCATATCATAAAGGCATGGAATGGGGTACCTATAACAAACGGTGATAGCATTGATAGGTCTACAATCGGAGCACATGCGAAATCTACCATCTCGTTTTGGCACAAGAATGACCGGGATGGCACAAGGGCTCAAACTTTCATGCACATGTCCATGGTCTATGAGATGCTTTACTTGCCTTTGTATTTCTTTGGTTTCTTCGGGGTTGACGCGGTATGGAGCTTTGTTTGGAAGAGGTGCTCCGGGTATGAGGTCGATGCGGTGCTCAATGCCTCATAGTGGAGGTAGTCCCGGAGGTAGCTCGTCGGGGAAAACATCGTGAAATTCCTGTAAAAGAGAAGACAACACTAGAGGAAGAGTGTGAGAGGTGTTAGCTTGAGGTTCATTGTCCTTGCACAAAAGGACGTAGTGTAGGACACTAGATGGGTTCTCACACACTCCTCTTATCTCACTTTTGGTGGCAAATAGGACTAAGTTCTTCTTTTCACTCATCGTGGAGGCGCTCGATTTGGGCTTGTGGCGCTCACTCTCTTTTTGGTCGCTCGCTCTCTCACTATTATCTCCACGATGGGTGGCTTGCTTGTCGGCGATTACTTGACTTGGAGACATGGGACGAAGTACGTACTCCTTTCCCTTCATCTTTAAGTTGTAGTGGTTCGTTCGGCCATTGCGGACGACTCCTCTATCAAATTGCCATGGGAGTCCAAGGAGAAGATGTCAGACAGTCATTGGAACGATGTCACACTCCAAAGTGTCTTCATAGGCACCAATTTTGAAGGATACTTGTACTCGATGCTCAACTTGGAGAGTGCCGGAATCGCTAAGCCATTGAACTTTGTAGGGATGTGGGTGCTTCTTCTTGGGCAATTGGAGCTTGGAGCAAAGTTATTCACTTGCGAGGTTATGACAACTACCTCCATCGATGATGACCTTGATGGGTCGTCCATTGATGCCGGCCTTGGTATGAAAGATGTGGCATCGTTAGTCTTCTTCTTGGTGATGTTGGAGAGTCAAGACCTTGGAGACAACAAGAACGAGACTTGAATCTTCATCGCAAAAGAGTTATTCCTCATCATCGTTCACTTGCCGGTGCATGGCGACTTGCTCGATGGCGTCCATTTCTCCTTCACTCATTGAGTTGTAAGTGCAGTCGTCGTTGAGGATCATGGTGCGCTTGTTGCTGCACTCATAGGACTTGTGGCCTCGGCCTCCGCATGTGAAGCATTTGAAGGAACTTGTCTTGACGGTCTCATCAGTTGGAGTAGATGATGAGGAAGCTCTCGGCTTAAAGTTGCTTGTAGTAGGAGGATGACTTGGAGTTGACGAAGCTTTCTTGTGACTCGACTTGTCGACGTTGCTTGTAGAAGGCTTGGTAGACGGTATTGGAGCCGTAGAAGCCGCAGGACTTGGATGAGAACTTGGCATACTTGAAATCGTCTTGCACTTGATGTTCCGCTTTTGTAGCTTGATGCACGAGGTCGATGAGGTTCGAGTATGATTGGAAGTCAGTGATCTTCTTGATAGGGTGATTGAGTCCATTCAAGAAACATGCCATAGTTTGCTCATCGTCTTCCGTGACATTGGCTCTTATCATGGCAATCTCTATCTCCTTGTAGTATTCTTCAATGCTCTTGGTTCCTTGCTTGAGTAGTTGAAGTTTCTTGAAGAGGTTGCGGTTGTAGTAGGTAGGCACAAAGCATGCTTGCATGACATCCTGCATTTGCACCCAAGTAGTGATGGATGGTTCACCTCTTGCCTCTCGGCGCTCGATAACTTGTTCCCACCAAATGAGGACATAGTCTTGGAATTCAAGGGATGCCATCGCGATCTTCTTCTCTTCTTCATAGTTGTGCAAACAGAAGATTTTGTTGACCTTCAATGCCCATGAAAGGTACTCTTCGGAATCGTTGCTTCCGTTGAACTTGGGCATGGTGAACTTGAGTTTGCCGTAGCGTTGCTCTTCATTGTGTTGGGGTCGGGGATGATGACGCCCATGTTGTTGATGATTGTCCAACTCGTGTTGCTCTTGGCGAAGAGGGTTGTTGACCTCATGTTGGTCTTGTCGTGGGGGATTCCCAATGTCTTCATGCTCTTGGTGAACTTGATGTCCTTGGGGTTCTTGAGGAGCTTGTGGAGCGGCTTGTCAATCTCGAGGAACAACTTGAGGAACTTGGCGATGCACACGTGATTGGTAAATCCTCTCTTTAACTTCTTTGTGAAGTGCTTCCTCTTGTTCACGCCGATGGCGGTTGCGTGTGGCGACGGCGTGACTTGAATCTTGAAGGGCACGTTGCGCCACAAGTTCTTGAGCTTCATGGAGTTGTTGTTCTTGGCGTTGTGCCTCGGCATCTTGTGCATCTTGGTGTAGACGCACACACTCTTCCTCTTCATGTTGGCATTGTCGTTGCCGTTCTCGTGCTAGCGCAAAAGCCTCTTGGGTTTGACGTTGTCGGTGCCCTTGAGAGTTTGTGTCGCGTAGAGGATTGAGGCTTGCTTGACGATCGTTTCGCGCGGCACATCGAAGAGTGTTCAATGTCGGTGTACTTGAGCCGGAGACGGTGAAGTCGGAGTGTCGACTTGAGCGGCTCCTTCTTGATGAAGACGAAGTGGAAGAAGAGCGGTTGAGCCGCAAAGCACGAATCTTGTCCATTCTTGCGTCGTTCTTTTGCTTGTGATCATCGAGCTTGTGGTCGAAGTAGTCCCGTGTACGTTGCTCGGAGAGTCGCAAGTCGGCGGCGAGATTGTCGATGCGTTCACTCATTGCTTGTTGCTCTTGATGCAAAGCACGTTGTGCACCAAAGAGGTGGCTCTTGGTGATGTAGGAGTTCATGTCGTCGTCGTTCTCAATGAAGAGTGGGTTGGTAGAAGTACTTGGCCTATCCATCATTCCAAGAGAGAAATGTGAGTGGTAGAAAGAGAAGAACGAATACCAAATGTACCTTGACCGAAGTTCAAAGTTGATCAATGATCACTCCAATGTGGACAAGGAAATAGCACAATTGGTACCAGTTCTTGTCGGTTTCTCACACCTACACAAGTAAAAGCTTATGGTGGAGCTTGGTTAGGATGGTGGCACAAAATTTGATGCAATTGTAAGTGAGCTTCAATAATGTTGGAAAAGATTCGCAAGATTGCAATGCAACAAGTAGACCAAGCAATATAATGTACACGGAAACACACACGCAAAAAGATAAGTGGGGTCGTGCAACCAAGGGTGAGCCAAAATGTGGAATCCACAAAAAATGCTCTTGTTGCACAACACTAGAGAGACGCTAGCACGGTTGCACAATATGTGGATACAAAGACTTGTGCACAACCTACTAAGCAAAAATACAACGACTTCTATCCCAAGTATGCTCTATGCAAGGTGTTTCTATGATATGATCCAAGATGATCTAATATGGCAATCTTAATGTTGTATGATGCTATGGTTCTTGCTTAAAAGCTCTTTGCTTATCTTTCCTTTTTGCTTAAAAGCTTGTTTGGCTCTTTGATGTTTGAGCTCTTTTCTCATGCAATGCTTCACGAACCAAGATAGCAATTGTGTATGCGATGACAACCTTGTGACACAAGAGATGATACCAAGATATGCAACAATGATGTATGTATGCTATGGGAAGTATGATCACTAATGTGCACAAGCCTCGTTGCCGGCAATACTCAAAGGCTAGTCTCGATGGGTAAGTGACACAAAGGAGTAAGGCTATGATGGCTATCAATGTAATGGCAAGAGTGATATGTCCAATACCAAGGCGAGGTTACCGTTCTTGCTTATGGCATGGTGTCAAAATGGTGGCACGAATACCAAGATGTAGTCAAGGTGGTCGTTGTTGATGACGCGTCCGTGGCGAAGATGAGCGGCGGTGATGTTGATGTCAAACCGTACCTAGATAGCCGAAACACAAAAGGATACGGAACCGCAACTCAAATTCTCAAAGCTCGAAGTGGCAACACGTGTCGGAGTGCGAAACGGGTAAGCAATGGTGGCGGTACGCGGAATTGGTGATGGAGTATAGGTGGTAGGAGTGCATAGGCGGAAATGTGGGTCGGTGGTGGTGACTAAACTGAAAAAAACTCAGTTTCGTCAGGGATCCTCGGACGTCCAGTCTAGGCCGGTCGTCCGGTCGTCGGACGCCTGGAGAGGGTCGGACCTCCAGTGCCTGGGCAAAAATTCGGGCAAGGGATGAACTGTGCGTGTATGAGCTGGAGAGGTCGAAATTCGTCGAATCCAGGCAATTTCGTGGATGGAAAGGGGGGAAAGCTAGATCCACTCAAAACAAAGCAAATCGACGGATCAAATCCAACAAAATTTCAACACACCAACAAATCACAAAAAAAATTGGGGCTATTTTTGTGGGGAATTTTTGAATTAGGGATAAAATCAACAAAAACTAGGCTGGCCACACAACGGGGAGGCTCCGAAATCATGATCAACGTGGCTCTTGATACCAAGATGATGTAGGGTGGGAACCCTAATCGACCGATCTTTCACGAAAGGAGAGGATCCCGCGATGAACACGAAGAACGCGAGGAGGGAACCGAGGGGAAAATCACAAGGGGAACACAAGAGAACACTCAAACCAACAAGTATGATCACACATGCGTTAGGTCCATGAACACAAAGGAAGATACAAGATCCACGCTCAACAACGGACGATACAAAAGGTAGCCGGTCTTCTCTATTAGGAGGTCTTGATGTTCTTCTCCGCAAGGAGGTCTTGAATCCAAAGGGATCTTCTCCGAGGAGGGGTCGCGGTCTCTCTCATGGAGTAGATCCGATCTGTATGAGCAATGCTCTATCTCTAAATATGATCTAAACCAATGCTAACCCTAGCTAGAAGGAAAAGGAAATCTGTATATAGACTTAGTGCAAAAGGGGCGAAGTGGGGGGTACATGGGCTGCGGCCCAACACCTGGCAGCGCACAGGCGCCGGACGTCCGGGAGTCACCGGTCGTCCGGAGGTTCGTGAGGGTCCGGATGTCCGGTGCTTGTCGGACGTCTGAAGATTCAGCTCGGGTGGACTTAGGTCGGACGTCCGGTCGGGGTCGGACGTCCGGAGCCTGTAGGTCTTTGGTCATTCGTAGCGCTTTGGAAATCCATAGTTTTGGCTCGGGTATGGAAGTGTCGGTCGTCCGGAGAGGTCCAGACGTCCGGAGCCTGGAGGTCGTCGGACGTCCGGGGTTCGTCCGTCGTCCAGAGCCTGGGGACTTCGAGGAGTTCTTCTTCTTGTCCCGTGAACTTGGCGTCCTCACCGTCATGTCCGTTGAATGTAGTTGGTCCGTGGCCTTCCTCCAAGCACCTAATCACACATAGGGTTTCCGCTTGAGGTAGTAGCCAATTCTCATGCATGGTAAGTGGTAGTTCGGAGATGAGTGAGTTCACCTTAGTTTCGAGGGCTCTTGCACGTGCTTGTGTCATTGGTCCGCTAGTCACTTGGTGAGACGATGGTAGGTCCATGGGGATGACCTTGGGATGCTCCGCATCATTGTTCCTCCCGAAGAGCTAGCCCACTTGCACCCCTTCACTCGTGCAAAAGATTGTTGGGAGCATATTGTCTCATTGTACAAGGGAAGCTCGAGCATTCAATGGTCCAACTTTGAGGTGGTTCTTGATGAGGCCGATGAGTTTGTGATGAATGAAGATGAGGATACCCGTGACTTGTACCAGAGATTGACAACTCTCGCGGTCTCTCTTCAAGATCATGGGAGTAAGGATACAGATGATAATTGGATCAAGTGCAAGTTTCTCAAGGCCATCATGCCATTCAACAAGGCCATGTCCTCCATGATCCATCAAAGACCGGACTTCCACACCTTGTCTTCAAGTGATGTGTTGGATGAGGCAGTTTCTATAGCAGAACTGCTTGTTTAGTTTTTTTTATTTTTGTCTACTTTTACAGTTCTTGCACATTACATTGACAGAAACATACATACTCATGCATCACACAAGTCGGTTACATCTCATAATAGTTTAAGAATTTGATATTCTTCAAATGTTACATGTGAATGAAACATTCCTAAAGTACTCTGTTCCGACTAGTCTACCCTTCTCCCCTTGTCTCTTAACAAACTAGAGAGAGGACATAAAAATAAATCCAAAGATTCATTAGCTACTCATGGTCTTTGAGTAGTCTTCCCGTCGCGCCTCTTACTGAAGTAGAGACCATGGGACTGTAAGGAGATGGCGAGAATGATTACATCCTCTCTTGTGCAGTGTAACGAAAATATAAATCTGGACAAAACAAAATTGTCAAGACAGTGAAGATGACATATTAATTGGTTTGGTCTTCATTCTTGTAGTTCAAAGTATCATGCCCAGTTCCAATCCATAGCTAATGCAATAGATCGAGTGTAGGGAGATGCAACCATTAGCTGGTGCTATTTATCTCGTACCGAATGGTCATGTTCTTTTGTGCAGTGTAACTAAAATCAATCTAAATATGGAAAATATGGTTAGAATATTTGAAATCAAATGCAAGAAAACTTAGTTACTAATAAGCAATCATCAATTGGTGTTAATAATAAGAAATAAGTTAACATTAAAATCTGATGACTAGCACAACTAGAAAGTCATTCGTACGTATTCCAATCCGATTAGTTCATTTGCGTAGTGCAACTAAAAGACAGTGTACCTTGTGATATACATAAATATTAATATCATAACTATGATATGCATTTGTCCGATATATTTTGTCCATAAAATCATACTAAACTTAGTCAGTGGTGTGATGAGGACAAACAACACTCTTAGAATTTGTCCAAATCATGTTCAACTTTTCAGGAGGGTCGTCCTTCCAGCCGCCTGTGTTTTTTCTTTTTGAAAGTTTTAGTTCTCCTAACTTCTCCAAGAAGCAGGTGGACGAATTTTTGTGTGCAATACAATGAAAATGGATATCTATTTAGAAATTATACTTATCATCTTGTTTTCTCCTAGGTTGATAATTAATAAAGACAAACATAGAACCTACACAAACCTCGGATAATTGCGGTGCCTAGCATGAGTTAAAGATTTTAAGTTATTTTCAACACATATTACAAGCCAAAGCTTGGCATGCCTCAAGTATGTGTAAAGGCTAGTGCAATAGCATTATAATATATATTTTGACTTTCAAAATACTTTACAAATCAATACACATACAACATCAAAGTAACCAACACAAATCCATAATCATAGAGCATCAAATCAGCCAACACAAACCCATAAGAAAATAACAACAAATGAGCCTACAAAATTCATTGACAAGAAGTCTAGGACCTCACCTAAGCGGTTATCTAGGACGACGTCATCATAAGTGGAGGAATCACAGATCATAGGCGACGACATTCCCCTCCTGATAATCACATCCCCATATCCTAACAAAAGGCAAAGAAATTGGGTCGACAACATAGCCAGACTAGATCAGCCGTCGCACCACCTTGATTCAGGTGGATCTGCCACCAAGACGCCGCGGATGGGCCAATATGCAGTCGCGCCACTGGGGAATGGGTTGAGCTGCCGCCGGGCGGATCTGCCACCAATATGTCATGTTGCCTCGGTTCAAGTGTATGCCACCAAGCCGCCATGAATGGGACAATATGCAATCGTGCCACCAGGGAATGGGACAATTTACCGCCGCGCCACCCCCCTTTTGGCGGAATACTAGCTTGCGGACACTCACCGATGAAGAAGCTAGAAGTACGGGTATGCCCAACGTCGGTGCTAGGGTTTGTTCATGGATATGGGAAGGGAAGGGAAATGGACAGATATTGAATGTGTGATGCATGATAACCCATACAAAGATAATGCAAAGGCTGCACCCCCAAAGGTACTTGTCAGTGCAGGTGGTTTCTTGTTTCCACCCACTTGCATGTGTGACTAATTGGAGGCGGTTCGAAAATGCCAACGGCGTCATATGTTTCTGCATGTGGTTTTATACTTTTGAACCGCCTCTAGATCTGTAGTGTGATGAGGACAAACAACACTCAAAATTTATCCAAATCATGTTCAACTTTTCAAGAGTGTCGTCCTTCGAACTGCATGTGAACTTTTTTTTTGAAAATTTTAGTTTTGCTGACTTCTCCAAGAAGCAAGTGGGCAAATTTTTGTGTGCAATACAATTAAAATGTATATCTATTTAGAAATAATACTTATTATCTTGTTTTCTACTAGGTTCATAATTAATTAAGACAAACATAGAACGTATACAAACCTCATATAATTGCGTTGCCTAGCATGAGTTAAAGACTAAGTTATTTTCAACACATACAAGTCAAAGGTAGGCATGCCTCAAGTATATGTAAAGGATAGTGCAATAGCATTATAATATATACTTTGATTTTCTAAATATCCTATACAAATCCATAAACATACAACATCAAATCGGGTAACATAAATATATAATCATAGAGCGTCAAATTGACCTACACAAATCCAAAAGAAAATAATAACAAATCAGCCTACAAAATTCGTCGACGAGAAGACTAGGAGCTCATCTAGGCGGATATCCAGGATAACTTCATCATACAGGGAGTAATCGGAGAGGTCGGCGGTGGCGACATTCCCCTCCCGGCAATCAGATCCCCCCGTCCCAACAAAAGGCGAACACCTTGGGTTGACAATGTAGACAAACTAGATCTACCATCGCGCCGCCACAATTTGGGCGGATCTGCCACCAAGACGCCGCGGATGGGTCAACATACAGTCGTGCCACACGGGAACAGGCTGATCTATTGCCGGGCGGATCTGCCACCAATCCATTACACTGCCCTAGTTCATGTGGATGCCACCAAGCCGCCATGAATGGGACAATATGCAATCATGCAACCAAGCAATGGGACAATTTATCGCCGCACCACCCCCTTACGGTAGAATTCTAGCTTGCCGGCACTCACCGGTGAAGAAGGTAGAAGTTCCGGTGTGCTCAGCATCTGCCAGGGCTTGTTTGTGGATGGAAATTGAATGTGTGATGCCTGATAACCCATACAAAGTGAATGCAAAGGCTGTGACCTAGAGGTACTCGTCAGCATAGGTGGTTTCTTGTTTCCACCCTCCTGCATGTGTGACTAATTGGAGGCAGTTTCAAAATGCCAACCGCGTCCAATGTTTCTGCACGCGGTTTTTTATTTCTAACCGCCTCCGGGTCTGTGTACATCAATAATAACCACTTTTTGTGAGCTTATTATAGGCGGCTTTGGAATGCTTGGTCACAACCTCTTCCAGGTGCTTGCTATTCTACTGGTGGTTCTCAGGTATTCGGGATTCTTCACTAGTATTTATGCTACCTACCTGCTTAGAAACACAATGTTTGGTTCACATACGTAATCCATCTTTTATGTTTATTGTATGGGCGAAGCCAATAATAAGATACATGCATACTCCCGTAACTTTGATACATCTATGGCATATCTATAATTTTTGCTTGTTTCATGCTACTTTGGTATCATAATTGCAAGGTATTGGCATTAATTTTTATCATTTTTGGACTTTTTCAGAAAATAAAATTTTCAAGACGGGAGAAATCGGCAAAAATTACAGTGACAGGCTAGGCAGCTCCAGAGGGCAGCAGAGCCACGACAGGGGACCCACGTGGGTACCACACAACTCTGGCTTATGATGGGGCTATACGTGAGTTGGGGCCGCATGGGCCCCAAGGAGGTCACGTCGACCACCTCTTTCCGCCAATGCCTTTACATAATCCCCGAGAACAATCCTGAATACCTCTATGTTCCATTGCAATCCAACATGGCAGTTCATTCTAGCACTCTACCGGACGGGGAATCCATAGGTGGAGCTATCTTCATCATCTTCGATCCCTCCATGACCAGTTGTGAGTAGTCCTCTTTGGACTATGGGTACATAGTAGTAGCTAAATGATATCTTCTATCCCTTGTTGTTCAATACAAAGATCTCATGAGCCGCCCTACATGATAGAGATCAATCTAATGTAATTCTCGGTATGTTTGTTGCGGTATGATGACTTGTCACTTTATAGTCAGATCTATTCATGATTTCTTTTGAGATTCCTTTGGTTTATTTGCTATATGATCTATATACATCTATTCTCTCTAATCTATTAGTCTTGCCCTGGCCATGTTTAGATGAATGATCTCCAAGAGGGAGTAATGTATTTTGGTTGGTTTGAATCTTGCAAGTAAACTACTGCATTGATAGAAAGTGGAAAATGGTTATTTTGTATTGTTCCCATAATGGATAAAAATATAGTTTTGTAGTTCTCTTGGCGATGAGATGGAAGTAAAGACAATATACTATCAACATTATGCCACCTTGCTTAAAATACTATGTTTTACTTAATAATTTAAGATAATTGGTGGATAGTGGTCTAAGGGTGGAGTATTAGCTATAGATGTAGTTGGATAATGATCTACAAATAAAGATGTAATGCGTATATTCAACCATGACATGAATAATTATCCTCATAAAAACCACAGTTTAATCGATACACAACAGTAATTTGTTCACGACACTTATGATATATTGTTTGGAGAGATTTTCTAGTGAAACTATGGATCCGAGTCCATTCATTCTCATTGCTTCCTACCTCGGTCACTTGCTTTTAATATTGATTACAATCTAATCCATTTTGTTAATTACTTAAAATCATTAATTCCACCCACATTATACAATTAATTATTGTAACTAGCAAGACCGAAAGATTGATAACATTGGCCAGGAATTGATGATTTTTAGCAATTAGCAAGACAGAAAGATTGACAACATTGGCCAAGAATTGACGATTTTAAGTTGGGCCAAGTGAACCCATAGGAACTATTGGCAATACTTCAATGATCTGATGACCATTGAAGGATTGCCAATAGTTCCTATGGGTTCGGTAAACCTTGGTTCTCGACTGTGGGAAATACTTGCTTGTTGGACTAATTCATCCCTTTGACTTGGGGTCCCAACAATTTTTGTGGAAGTAGCAAGCTCTGTATCACACACGCCACCATCAGCCATCCAATACCTAGTAGTGGAGTACAACAATGATTAAGGGTCTCCTCATGGACACGGACTAAGGCATATGGATGTTTGTCATTCCCTAACCAATGATCCTCTAAGGAGATAGATACCTTTTGTCATCATGGTACCTCTAACCCCGCATCACAAAGATAATAATATCCTTAAAGTCCACAAGGCATAAATATTGTGTAGGTGATGTTTTCACAATATCATGAAGAACATTACCACAATCATATAATAAATATTGTACATATTATCGACGTTCAGCTCATTAAATACTAGCGTTCCTCTGTATCCCTAAGAACTAGAGAAATACTCGAACATAAAGTCACAAGACATCATCGAGGTGTTCATGGCAGTGAAAGATGGATGATTAATGTTGTACATGTATGAATCTAGACTAGGGTTTGAGATTACAACGAGATGAATGGAAGAGTCGATGTCGAGAACATGGATAATGATGATGATCGATGTCTTGGCCTCCATGATCAAAGTTATGGAGAGGTGGATGCCCTTCTATTGATCCCCCCTCCGAATCCCTTTCGGAAGTTAGATTTCTGCTTTTGTTTCATGGGTTAGAGTCTCTCTTTAAGTTTTTTCAATCTGAGATCCGATTGCATGAGATGGAAGTACTCAGCCATGGGGAGGTGACGCAACATGGCAGGATCGTTGTTATGAGCGTTCATGCTCATATGACGTGTTGTCTTCTCTCATGGATCAACAGACCCAGCCTGGTTTCCTCTGACATGCTTATCTCTTCATATGGTAGGCTTTTATGACATCCAGTTAGCATCCTTCACAACAAAAATAGTTGTTTTCCATTCAATGCTTAAAATATCCCGCTCCATTGGGATCCTAGCAAAATGAAGTAACAAGATGCATGCAAACACGGTAAAATGCAAAAAAATCCTATATCTATGATGCAAAAAAGGCTAAGGAAAACATCATGTAAAATGTACTCAACATGGAGTAGGATAACACCAACTGTCTGAACCATGGAAAAAGTTGTCGACCCTCCATGTGTTTACATTCTACTAATCTGTACTCCTTACATGTGCAATTTTTCTGCTAGCTTTATTATTAGTAGACTTGGATGTGTGGTGTGTTTTAGGCAACTGCTAACTAAGCTTAATTTTTTTCGAGAACTAAAGTTTGGGAAATAGTTCCTCTAGGTTGTGATTAGTGTATTTGGCTCCTAATACATCTTAAAAGTATATACTTCTATGAACACTTTTTCCTCAAAACAAGCTCTAAATGAGTTAAAACTAATAAGGACTAATGCTATTTTTAGCAAACTTTCTTTGGTATTATCTATCTGTGTACAAAATCATCATGGACAAATTATACAAAATACCATAGGCATATGTGGATCATGGGGATTACATGAGGCCTAAAGTTGGGCCACAGATGCCCCGGGGCAGGCGCCTAGTGGCTTGGGGTGCCTAGCTTAGGCATCTAGCCTCACTAGTAGAAAACGGAGCTTTAAAACCGGTTCGTAAGGGCCTTTAATGCCGGTTCCATAACCGGCACTAAAGGGTGGGCACTAAAGCCCCCCCCTTTAGTACCGGTTCGGCACGAACCGGCGCTAAAGTGCCACCACATGGCGTGAGCTCGCGCCCTGGTATGGGGGACCTTTAGTACCGGTTGGTGTAAAGGTTTTTCTTTGAATTTTTTTTTGAAAATTTTGGAAAAAAAAATTGATTTTTAATTTTTGTGAATTGTTTGATTCTTAACTGCTCAAGTGTGGATCACTCATTCCAAATCGCCTAACTTCCCGGCCGGTCACCCATCCTCTCACTACCCCAGCCTGAGCGCGCTTAACTTCGGAGTTCTATTCCCCCTACATTCCAAGTCTGCACTTGTTGTTTTCCTGACAAATGTAAGCTGTCAATCCTATTAACCCTCAGCAGTTTAGCTTGAGCATTAGGTCACACGTTTCACCGTTTGAGTTTGAAACTATTATTCTAAAAAACAGTAATTATTTAGTAACAGTAATATTTCTTGAATAAGTTTGACCATAGTTTGACCACAGTTTGACCATAGTTTGACCAGATTTGACCAAAATTCAAAAAATTGAAATAATTATTTATTAACACTAATATTCTTGAATAATTATGTAGTAACATTAATACTTCTTGAATAAGTAGTTTGACCAGATTTAACCAAATTTTTTAAAAAAACTGAAATTTGACCATATCTTTTTTCCTTTTGGAATTTGAGGATTCTAAAAAATTGCAAACAGGCCGTAGGCAGTCTCCATTGCGGATTTTCGTGCTGAGTTTTTGATATATTATACGTTTTTTTCCGACATCATATGCAAAAGTTATAGCCGTTTTACATTTTCCCTACACTTTTTGCAAACATGTCCAAATTGAAGTTTTTAAATTTTCCTAACTAGTAGATGTAGTAATATAACTACCTCTCGAAGGATTTTATTTTTTGAAGTTTTTATCATTTTCTTTTGATTTTTTCTAAACTGAAATGGCGATACACCGAGGGGGGGGGGGTAGAGTTCGAAAATTGCCCTATAGTCCCGGTTTGTGTCTCCAACCGGGACTATAGGTCAGACCCCTTTAGTCCCGGTTCGTGGCACGAACCGGTACTAAAGGATAGCCCTTTAGTACCGGTTTGTGCCATGAACCGGTACTAAAGGTGATCGTGGGGCCCAGGCCTGACGCCAGCCTGCCACCACCCCTTTAGTACCGGTTCGTGGCACGAACCGGTACTAAAGGTTCAACACGAACCGGCATTAATGCATAGCCGTTCGAACCGGCACTAATGGTACCATTAGTACTGAGCCAAAATCGAACCGACACTAATGTGTCTCACATTAGGTCCTTTTTCTACTAGTGCCTCACCAGGGATCCTATAGCTCTCTCCCCAGTACCCCTAGCTATATACTGACCTAAAAGTTTCCTTGTATTTATATATCGACGATCCTTTCTCAAGGAGGAGACAACGGCCACCTTTGTTCATCTTCCCGAAGGGCTGCTGGAGGTCAAACACTAGCCTCCGGACAGGGGTAAACTTTATCATCGATTCTATCAACCCCTTATCCATCATCGACATCACGCTCTTCCCAACCATGTGTGACTAATCCACTTACGCACATGGGATGTATGGGAATTGTATGTGATACATTATGTAATAAAGTTTAGATTGATGGGGGAATGATACCTTGTGTTATGATTGTTCAATACATGATGTTGCTTTGACTTTGGTGTGCCCAGTGCTTATAACTAGGGCCCGGGTAATATGATTTTGGAGTTGAAACTCTTATGTCTTCATGATATTTTTTGCTCATGGTTGTACATATTATACCTATTGTAGTCTTGAACCGGAGACTCTAGTGGTGACAAGAGATATCAATGGGAATAGCTATAGTTTGAGGATCACATGTGTTATTAAGTTTAATACTTTATTCTGGTTGACTCGAAAAGGTCACCTTAATTACCCATAGTTCCAAAGAGAACCCCTGTAGACGGGAGGGTTGGACAACAGATGGGGGGCCAAGTTCTTAAAAATAATCAAGTCTTTCTACATAAAAAAATACATGCCTACAATAATTTGGAACATGATCTAGATAATGAACTTTTGTAATTGTTATGTTAGATAACCGGTGTAATCCAAGATACATCCTAATATTCATCCACATGCCTATGTTTCCCGCCATGGCATGATCTCTTTAAAGTTACTTGTACTTGGCACATGTCGAGTATTTTACTACTTTGTGTTACTCTATTGCTGCTTACATCACTCCATTCACTACATTGCTATTGCTACTGTAATTTCCTCAGGCAAGCACTTGTTTCAAGTGTGGTTGAATTGAGAACTCAACTGCCAAATATTATAGTATCCTTTCACCCCCATTGTGTTGAATATAAATTACGTTTGTAATACATGTCAATGAAGAATGTTGAGACTCCCTACACTTGTGGGTTAGCACACCCCTCGAGATATACAAACAATCATATAGAAACCAAGACAAAGTTTTATTGAGTCTGCAAAACATGTGCATCTGGACTGTCTAGGCCTTCAACCCCATAGAGTTTGACGAGGCAATGGAGTATGCATATTCATGCCGCCAGACTCACCCCAGCTCCAACCTCGAAGTCATCCAGGCAGAACCCTAGATGGCCTAGTGCTGATCTTGCTCGAACAATCTGGAACCCTAAACGAGCGGGTCAGGACATAGTGCCAGAAGCACCGGAGTCTCTGGTCTAACTTTGCACATATGGAGAGTTCGACCTAGTTGATCCAGAGAATCAAGCGTCTTACGAAGCAGAATTTCAACTAGGATAGATCATAGGAGAATTGGCTTTTCACTATAGGGCTTTGGAAAACAAGAGAATGGGTTTAAACATTGGGAATCTTTCTTTTCCATTAACACCCCCTCTTGATAGTGTGGCCTCCCTATAATGGCATATATCAAAAAAAATTACTGGAACAATAGAGAAATCTTTGTTATCTTATAAATTGGAGTTGGTGGAGCGAGTTCACTCCCCAACTCCATCACAATCTCCCTCATCCATCTAGACCCACTAGACTCCTCCGTTTTGAATAAACCATTATATAAATTTAGTTGGGAGCCTTGAACCTTACACTTGCCTCTACACCAAACTCGGTCAAACTGGCAAGCCACCACCTCACTCATGTTTGAATGGGAAAGTACTTATAAGTGCATGGTAGTACACACTTATTTTCTACGACACAAATTAGCTAGTTGATTCGGTGGCAAATTGTTTTGCCTATCATGGATCCTCCCCATAAACTTCCTCCAGCCGCTACTCCTCCTCAATCCACATCCTTTGTTCGCCTCTCCTAATCTCCAGCGTCCTAGCCCCCAAATTTCAAAATCTGGCCATCGCTTCAAATATTGCATCCATGCTCCCTTGGCTGCTATAGTTACTCAAGTCCAATGTGGCTGCTTGCTTGAGTCTGCGCACTGTTGCAGGTGAGTTGGTTGTTGCATACTACTAGTTTCTTAATTGCTTATCATTAACTACCAAAATTCACTTAGGGGCCTAGATGTCCTTTTAGTGTGCCACATATAGTTATGAAACAATGTACTCCAATTATTGGAGTACGGTCGAGCAAAAGTACATAAAGGTATATTACACCAATTATTTTGGTTTACAACTTTTTAGACAACAAGTATGAATTTTCATAGAACTTATCACAAATAATTTCAGCTAACTAATCATGTTATCTTTACCCCCCACTATGGAAAAAACACATTCACTGTGGGGTATTACAGCACTACTTGAAGCGGACAGTACATTAGCTATACATATTAATTAGATTAAACAAAATAACAAATGATGTTGATGTTTGCCGGTGAGCATGCACTTACAAACTTTTTGTATTACTCGTACGTTGTAGCCTACAAAATGAACTTTTTGGGCTTTTCTTTTAATTATCTACTGTACTGAACAGTACATAGTGTTTAATAATAACGAACTTTCCATGCTTGCTTCGTAGTCAGATAATAGTCGATTTGTTTATATATTTCTTGTTCGCGTAGTGCAAAGAAAACAAGCTATGTACTCGTGTACTCATCATATAGTATCACCATGACTTATAATATTGAGCCCCGACCTGAAAGCAGAACATAAGGCTGTAACTACGCGTAGTTAATTTGCTTCTGGGGTAACCTTCTTCTATCTTAATTAACATTATCCCTTTATAGACTTTGCAGAGTACTAATCAAATATTTGACTTGTTTTCGAGCTATAGTATGTCGGGTTTATAAATTGTAACAGATGGTGCTAGCTGCTAATTCGAGGAATGCATCTTCATAAAATATAGGAGGTTATGTATGGTCTAATTGTTTGATGACTACTTGTAACAGCATCTAAAGCAAGTGTAGAAAGAACCGGCAGGAAAATAAACAAGAATTAGAAGTTACTTTAAGTACCAACATGCGAGTTAGTGTACGATTATCTATTGTGTTAATTAAGTTACAACTTTCTCGGCGACACTACATTAAGTAATAGTCTCATCATTGGGTGATTGAACAACAGAATCTTCCAATCCATCGGGGATTTACATATATATACTCACTCATTGAGCGGTATATAGTAATTAGGAAAGATCGTACGTACATCATAAAATTAACAAGTCCAAGACGACACATATTTTTCAACCAAATCTCTATATATAAATCAGTGAATGTGCTTGTATGTCTCCTCATGCTTGCCTTATCAATATTAGACTAGGTTGACTCAAACGATTCCACATGCTGCAATAGTTTTTTAGATAACTTTAACTAAAAGTGGAGTTTGATTAAAACAAATATATTGCATATGGTAAATATATGGCGTGTGTATATATAAAATGGATTTTCTAAAGACTTCTCACTTGAATTTCAGTCCATGTGCTCAAGCTATCTCTTCTTTACACCCCCCCCCCCCCCCCCCCCCCCCCCCCCCCCCCCCCCCCCCCCGCGCGCGCGCATCCACCGGCAACGCGCCATGAGCATAGCTCGATGGCGCCTCGGTGGAGCAAACTTTTTGAAACCAAGGAGCTTATAGAAGCAGCAGCCGGAAAATCGTTGATGTAGACCAGGAAACTTAGCAGCCAAGATCTGCGAAGAAAATCCAAAGACCACGAAAGTCAGCTGAATCCAAACGGATCCACCAGAAACCTAAACCGACGGGATACCGGAAGAGCCGTCGGAGACACGGCTCCACACACCCTCTATCGGTGAAAAGCACACCAACGAAAAAGGGATAGGGCAGGGAGAACATTATTTCTACCCTGGGGTAGTGCCGCCGCCTCGCCGCCCCAACCAAACACGAGGAAACCTTAAAAAATTCACCCATGTCATTGAATGACAGATCTGGGTCTGGTGTCGAGCTCGCCGCCGTCCAGAACTATGCATTGACACCTTCTTCTCCGGCGATCTAGTCAGGTTGGGCCACCAATTTAGAATGTCGTGCTAGATCCATCTAGCCGTCGCCGGCTTCACCAACGCCACCGTCGCGCACCACCTGACGACCACCATTGCTCGAGCGCACATCTCCTTCGCCTTCACAGAACAACCCTCCATCGCCTAAGTTATGACTGAGCTCCCATGCTGGTCATGGTTATCCGTCCTTCTAGTTATGCATCATGATCCGTGCTCACTTGCTATCTTTGGCTACATAGGAACTTCTCCGTTTTTGTTTCTCCCAAACAGCACACAAATATAAACATGTAATTTTTGCAGGTTAATACAAATTTGCATCAGAATTTTTGGTGCATCATAAATACTATCTAAAATGGTACTAGAGCATATTCTAAACTCCATCAAACTCGAGCACACGCGTGCACACTTGTGGTAAAGCATGCACACTTACTTGTGGTAGGAGCACATGTAACTTTTCCAATTAACACAGGCGACCTCTAGACGGACCAAAGAGGCAGAGGTTAATTGCTGCAAACCAAAGGGAGGTTAGCAGAGAGGAAACGTTCTCCTAGCTAGCCGACAGCATTTCTCGGTGACATACCCGAAATCACGAACGCCGATGGGTTAGCTACATGCCACCCCGGAGGTTGGACTTTCCCCCCTGTTGCTCTCAACTTGTGATGTGGCTGGCAATAGCGACCTGCCACCCAACACCAACCTACACCAACCAATGGCGATTGGAGACGAACACACACAAACCCGGACGAAACCGAATAATGCGACTCCTGCTTTGTTTTTCAATTTTTATTGTGTGAATGAAACTCAATAATCTGACCGGCTGCCGTTTGTGTGCATCAATTCAAGGAGCTAAGCTAGATCTATCATACGGAAGTCCCAATTACCAAGTTGGCCTCACAACTTGCTCTGGTCTCTTTTGGCTCAAGGCCTAATGACCCCCATTAGCGGTAGACGATGGCCTGGATGGAGCTTATCCACCATTGGCGCGCTCAAGGGCGACGTGCTTGTCGGGATTAGGGACCATGACGCGCACAATAATGCACCCAATTAGCAGTAAACTAATCCAGCCAAGCTTTCTTAAAGCTAAAGCTTGCCACCCGGCCGGATTGATTAGAATAACATATACGGCGACTGCTACGAGTCACCCTCTCCTCGGAACCACCACTGGTCTCGCGCGCGCCCAAGATCTAGCTAGGGCATCTCGATCGGCCCGGCCACGGCGCTCTCCAATTAACGCACCGGTCAAAAGATGGCGATCCAAAAGAGAACGGAATTCAGCTAGCGGCCGGCTGGCCGGAGATCTCAAGCTAGCTTTGCTAGTAGCTAGTGCGCACGACGATCTGTCTATGGGTTGAGGCGTAGTATTGAGCAATCGATCGACCGGCCGGCCGGTGCTTGTGCCCATGCAGCAGGTACAAGGGAAAATTATCTTCATATCGGAGAGTATGTCAAGCAGCTAGAAATGAATAGGCAGATGAAAGAGGTCAGCTTTCATCAAAATTTGGGCGCGAAATGGGGTGCCACCACTAGGACTAACGACCGACTGCTTTGGGTATCTATAATGCAAGTATGTGTCTGCTGCTACTTGCTGTTGCTTAACATCTATAATTAGCATGAGTGGAGAACAACTAGCAGACTGGCGTTGTTTTGGCGCATTGTTGGTACTAACTACCTTGTAACTACTACTTGCTAGTAAGGTATCCAATGTATTGAGCTATTATTATATCGATTGAAGGTGAACATGGTTAATAATTAATCACACGAATAATTTATATAAGCGTGCGCACAACTTCAAGACGGCCAGGACAGCATCAAACCCAAATGTTTCTAATCATATACTGAATCTGTTATTAATAAACACTCTTTATTATTTTATCGCATGCTTAGAGGAAAATGTGGTGGTTGCGACCTAAGATACCCGAAAGTAATCGAAAGGGGATCGCAGCAGCGAACTCCGTGAAATGCAGTTACAAAAACTTATCCAAACCATACATCTTTCCGGCCTCGAACGCGCCTTACATGTTATTTAATCAAAGCACCAAATCATAATATTTTTATCCAGAGACTTAGCAGAAGTACGAGGCACTGTTATGATCTCCTCCCTCAAATATATATTCATGTTTTCCCATCTGATGTGCTATACCCGGACAAACAAAATGATCTGGTAGCACTGCCTGCATGCCAACTAGGACTAGTCCATCGATCATGCCTAAGTTCTTTGCATAAACGACGTATATGTAGATGCAATAAAAAATTGTCGGCCTGGTAAGAGTTTGGTCATCCGTATGGTTAAGTACTACTATTATGACACCCCCAGTGTACTTAATCAAACATGATCAATACTCCACGCTGTTTTCAGTCAAACATTGGATGCGAATTAAGCTAGGCTGCTAGCACCATCACATCACCATGCGTACATACGGTCATATGGAAGGAGTCAAGGAGAGGAGGATGCACCAAAGACATACTTCCTACTACGAGTGCGTACACACAAACACACCTCCTGTGCATGTCTAGCTTTTGGAGCATCGATCTTTACAGCTAGGGTTAGGGTTTCCCCTACCTTTCCCCGCGCATGAGCGGCGTGGGGCTGCGTGGCGGGGCCCACGCGCAGTGGGGGGCGCGCGAGGGGCAGTGGGCACGCAGAGACTGACCCGTTCCCCAGGAAAGCGAGCTCCTGCCGTGCCCGTCCATGGCCGACAGTCACGCCGGGTTCGCGCCTAGGGCAGTCCACCTCCTCGCACGTGACCAGGCACGTGGGGGCGAGCCGAAGCTTGGGTCGGCTCGATCTTGGTACTCCGCGCCCTCCGGCCGGCTCCCCGGTGGGTACTTGTCGACGGATGATTGGCCGGATGCGGTACCCAGTGTTGATTGTTGGCGAGGTAAAACTGGTAAAAACTGTAAAGAGCTGCGGTAAAGGCCACTGTCCTCTCGCTCTGCGATGTGAGAGTGAAAGCCTGAAGTGCTGGTACGGTAGTGCAGCTTGAAGTGCCTGCTGTAAGTTTTTTCTGTCAGATGGAGGAGTAGTACTAGTACTTCTAGTCCCACCGTTTTGAGTATCTGTGAGTTTGATTAACATGCAAATAAATGTTCATTCGTGCCAGAAATGTGGGAATTAATTGACGAGGTGGCATAGATGTGAAAAGGAAAATTAATGAGGTTATTATCCTTTTGTCTTCAAGTCCCCAATGACCAAGCTAGCTAGTTCCAGTGCATGGATGGATTTGCCAATGGTTCTTGTACAAACCGTCACGTCAAAGTTAAAAATCAAATTTGGGCCCGAAAATCAATCTGTTGAAAAGACCAACGAAAGAATGGGACAAACTAAAGCCACGGACTAATTCTGTAATACTAGTACATGACAAATAAAAATGTGCACACAGATTTCTCCAAGAAAGAAGTTTGGAGTAAACTTTCATTGAATGGGAGGATGCTCTGATAATGGGGATGGACGTGCGCCCTCTGTCGTCCTAGCCATCGCACTCCCCTTTGGCCGACTCCATCCCTAGCCATCGCCTCCCGCCAGAGTGAGCACCTTGGCCGCTCCAGGGCCACGACGAGTGGGTGTGTTTGTGTCATCGACCCCTGAGAAGGCAGTCTTGCGGGCAGCTGCCTGCAATCTCGAGACATGTACTTCTACCTCCCTAGCTCTTCCTTCATTGTCAGGTCCTAGGTTTGCCGTCCTCGAGTGCATCCCTCTTGAGCACTTAGCCGAGGTGGTCGCATATTGTGACATTGCGTTCCAAGCGTAGCGTGGGCGTCGTTCGGAGAAGATTTCGGCGATCCACGGTAAGGAGCAGTTTGATGGGGCACTTTGTGGAGGCTCGTGCTCAAGCGGAGCATGGAGCTTCAGAGGCCCTTGGCCACCGCTAATTACGGGCATAGAGAGACTTGAGTTGGCAGTGGCCCGTGTGTTAGTTCCATAGGGGTGGCTTCTTCCATAGCTCCCTCTCAGGTGAGGGCACTGTGGGATAGACCCCCTATGCGCTTGAATCCCATTGAGCACCAAAATGTGGTGCATGGGAATAGTATTTGTGCCTCCTCTCGGGCGGTTGATACTGACGGAACCCCCCATTTGGGGGGGGGGGGGGGGGGGGCGATGTGGTAGACCACTTAAGCAATCGTCTCAGCCCCGACTTCTGAGACGGCCCATTCGGCCCCGCGTAAAGGGTCCAATGTACCATTGGTTCCAGCATGAAGCTACTATGAAGGAACATCCGAGGGTTTGGCCACTTGGGACGAAGGCGTCAGCTGACTATTTACATTTGAGAGGAAGTGATTGATATTGTGGTTCTGCAAGAGACAATTGGACAGGATTTGCACCCTCAGGAGCTCTAGGGCCTCACTAGGAAACCATTTGGCTAGCAGTGGCTACCTGTAGCAGGGCATTCGGGAGATGTTCTACTGGGTGTCAAGCATGACACATTCATTGTGGACGACATGGACCATGGGGAGCTCTTCCTTAGCATGTCTTCGACTGGCCGACAATTGAGCCCCAGTTGGGAGGTGATAATAGTCTATGGCTCGGTTGATCACATGCGATCTTCAGTTTTCTGATGGAGCTGAAGGCCAAGGTTGAATGGTGTGCCATCCCAGTGGTTGTGGCGGACGACTTTAACATGATTAGGTAGCAGGCGGACAATAGCTCGCCCAATGTGGATTTCGCTCGCATGCGTCTATTTAATGACTGCATTGCAGAGATGGCTCTTTGTGAGATAGCCCATGTAGGAGCTAGGCTCACGTGGACTAATAATCAGTTGGACCTCATCCGGAGTTTGTTGGACCAAATCCCGGTGTCCGTTCAATGGGATGTGATGTTTTCGTTGTGTTCGCTCAAGGCGGTCACACAAATTGGCTCAGATGACTCCCCTTGCTCTTCTCATTGGGGGAGGGTGCCCTCCCTAGGATGAATCGCTTCCACTTCGAACCCTCATGGTTGTTACAACTTGGTTCTGTGGAGACTCTACGACTTAGGTGCGGAAAGACTGTGGCTGCTTCACCAAGGGTTTTTGTGCAGTTTATATTTGGCACCATTGGGCCAAAACGGTTCTCCTATTGATACTTGGTACCATTGGGACATTGGTCCATATGGTAAAGTGGGCTGACATCTGTATGCCAAAGGATCTCAGAGGAGTTGGCATCTTTGCTTCCCACAGTATGAATATGGCCTTCATGCTTTATTGGGTCTGGCCAATCATTCGACGGAGGGGGGGGGGGGCTATGGTTAAAAATTGTTCGGGGTGTGCCACTCCATGCATGCTCGTGCTAGGAGGGATCTCGGGTCGGGAAGTCCATCCAGCGGATCAAGCAGGAGATTTGCCTGGGGCTATCCTTCTCTATCGGTAAAGGAGAGGGAACCCTATTTTGGCTTCACCCCTAGGTTGGTGGTGTCCCATTATGCACAGGGTTCCAAACATGTTTGCCATTTGTGTATCCGATGATGTTGGTCTCTATGGCTACTCACAATGGTTATTTGAACATCTTGTTCTAACGATTATCTGGGTAGGAGGAGAATCTAGAGTGGGCTTATTTGCGGTTTGCCCTTCCACCAGTGCTCACGGAATATCCATACATATCCATACATCGTATCCTGGAGTCTCACCCCTTCGGGTGTCTTCTTCACCGGCTCGACATGTTAGGATCTATGTCGTAGGCCGACTATTGCTTGGACCTCTCCCCTATGGAAGGCGCCCTTGCCCTTCAACATCAAATTTTTTGTGTGGAAATTGTTGACGGATTGCCTCCCATCTGGTAGGGAGGTGCTCAAAAGTCATGGCTCGGGGAATGGGTTGTGCCCTCTTTGTGGTGTACCGGAGATGGGGACCCCCATTTTATTTCGTTGCACTTGAACTTGTTGTATGGATGTGGTGATGACTTAATTTATAAAATGGGCTGAAAGCTATTTCAAGAACTTTCAATGAATTAAAGAGGTTTTTTTCTGCAAAAATGTCAAAGGCTATATATTATATATTAAGTAGCAGTGACACGCACAAAATGAACCTGCCTTGAAAAATATAATCAAGTCCTTGGGGGTGCCAAAGTCTTCTTTCTAGCACACCCATCGGCGATGCGCTATGAACAAAGCTTGTTGCCCCCTCTTGGTCTTTGTCTCAGTGGAGCAAACTTGTTTAATCCATGAGCTTGTAGAAGAAGTGGACAAAAAACTTGTCGATGTAGACCAAAAGGTGTCGATAGCCACGTTCCGCATAGAAAATTGCCGCCCCAGAGAAGAAAATAACAGAGAGGGCATGTAGAACACTCATATCTAGGCAGGCAGAGTCAGGGAACACAAATGTCAAACACTTCACGACAAGCCCAAGGCTGGTCAACCTCCATCGATCAGAACTGGAGCTGGAGAACCAAGACCCGCAGCCACGTTGTCCGCTTCGCTGGACAATGCCATTGAAAAACACCGCAGATGAAAAAGCTCAACGAATATCGACCGATGGCGTATGCGCATGTTCAATGACTCCATAGCTAAGATGGCCTTACGTGAGATAGTCCGGGTAGGGACTAGGTTCACATGGACCAATAAACATGTGGACCATATCCGGAGTGTGCTGCATCAGTTCCTCGTATCTGTTCAGTGGGAGATTATGTTCCCATTGTGTTCACTGAGAGTGATCACTCGGATTGGCTTCGACCACATTCCCCTGCTGTTTGCGTCAGGGGAAGGGTCTCCACCTAGATCTAGGCGCTTCCATTTCGAATCGTCATGGCTTTTTCAGCCAGGGTTCTTCGAGATGGTCCGGGATCGTTGGGTGCAGGTGTCAAATAACCTGCCGCGGATATTCTGTGACACGGATGTTTGGCATCATTGCTCTAAGATCACCCGCCAGTTTATGCGGGGTTGGGGTGCCAACTTAGGTGCTGACCTGTGGCCCCGCAAAGGGGCTCTATTGGACCATATTAAGGCCCTAGATGTGACTGCTGATTTAGTCGGTCTGTCGGTTGGCGACTGGTTGTGGCGGTACTCCCTTGAAGCCTCCCTAATGGACATCTTCAAGGGGGGGACTGCTCTGGCAACGTCGGGGGGGGGGGGGGGAGAAATGGCTCCTTCAAGGTGATGCTAACACTGCTTACTTTCAGGTAATCGCTAATGGGCGGTGCATGAAGTGTTCCATTCCGTGCCTTTGGGAAGGGGATACCCTTCTTGAGCACCCGGATGAGATTAGGGCCCATATTTACTCCTTTTTAAGGGGCTCTTCTCGATGTAACCCTATGGTGGGGTATCCTTGGCGGATGATGTCTGGACGCTAGCGGACAGGGTATCTGACATTGAGAATGCGGAACTTACTATCCCTTTCTCGCCGAAAGAGGTGGTAGGGTGATCGCCTCGATGAAGGCGGGGTCGGAACCAGGGGGGCTGACGACTTGCCAGTTGCCTTCTTCCAGAAATTATGGAATGTCCTAAAACCTATGATCATGCCAATGTTCCATGAATTCTACATTAGAACTTTTGACATGGTGCACATAAACTTTGGTGTCATCACCCTGATCCCCAAAGTAGTTGGGGCGATGGACATTCAACAATTCAGGCCTATCACAATTATCAACGTTCTTGGTGTTGGGGAATGCAGTATTTCAGAAAATTAGCTACGATCACGCAAAATCTATCTAGGAGATGCATAGCAACAAGCGGGAAGAGTGTGTCCACGTGCCCTCGTAGAACAAAAGCGGAAGCGTTAAGTAACGCGGTTGACGTAGTCGAATGTCTTTGTGATCCAACCAATCAAGCACCGAAGGCATGGCACCCCCGCGGTCTGCACACGTACAACTCGATGACGTCCCTCGTACTCTTGATCCAGCTGAGGCCGAGGGAGAGTTTCATCAGCACAACGGTGTGATCACGGTGATGATGAAGTTATCGGCGCAGGGCTTCGCCCAAGCACTGCAACAATATGACCGAGGTGTGTTTCTATGGATGGGGGGCACCGCACATGGCTAAGAGAAACTTTGGTGTGCCTTTGGGGTGCCCCCTCCCACGTATATAAAAGTGGGGACGGAGGAGGAGGTCGGCCAAGGGGAGGAGGCGTGCCAAGGGGGAGCAATCCTACTCCAAGTAGGATTCAGTCCCCCTTTCCTATTTCCAATTAGGAGAAAGGGGGTAGGAGAGGGAGGAGAGAAGGAAAGGGGGGACCAGCCCCCTAGTCCAATTCGGTTTGGGCTAGGGGGGCGTGCGCCACCTCTTGGCCTTCCTCCTCTCTTCCACTACTAGGCCCATGAGGCCCAATAACACCCGGGGGGTTCCGGTAACCCCCGGTACTCCGGTAAATACTCGATACACCTCGGGACCATTCCGGTGTCCGAATATAGTCATCCAATATATCAATCTTTATGTCTCGACCATTTTGAGACTCCTCGTCATGTCCATGATCTCATACGGGACTACAAACTATCTTCAGTACATCAAAACACATAAACTCATAATACCGATCGTCATCAAACGTTAAGCATGCGGACCCTATGGGTTCAAGAACTATGTAGACATGACCGAGACTCATCTCCGGTCAAAAACCAATAACAGAACCTGGATGCTCATATTGGTTCCTACATATTCTACGAAGATCTTTATCGGTCAAACCGCATAACAATATATGGTGTTCCCTTTGTCATCGGTATGTTACTTGCCCGAGATTCGATCATTGGTATCATCATACCTAGTTCAATCTCGTTACCGAAAAGTCTCTTTACTCATTCCGTAATGCACCATCCTGCACCTAACTCATTAGTTACATTGCTTGCGCCTTATAGTGATGTGCATTACCGAGAGGGCCCAGAGATACCTCTCCGACAATCGGAGTGACAAATCCTAATGTCGATCTATGCCAACTCAACAAACACCATCGGAGACACCTGTAGAGCATCTTTATAATCATCCCAGTTATGTTGTGACGTTTGATAGCACACTAAGTGTTCCTCCGGTATTCGGGAGTTGCATAATCTCATAGTCATAGGAACATGTATAAGTTATGGAGAAAGCAATAGCAATAAACTAAACGATCATAGTGCTAAGCTAACAGATGGCTCATGTCAATCACATCATTCTCTAATGATGTGATCCGGTTTATCAAATGAAAACTCAAGTCTATGGTTAGGAAAATTAACCATCTTTGATTAACGAGCTAGTCAAGTAGAGGCATACTAGTGACACTCTGTTTGTCTATGTATTCACACATGTTCTAATTTTCCGGTTAATACAATTCTAGCATGAATAATAAACATTTATCATGATATAAGGAAATATAAATAACAACTTTATTATTGCCTCTAGGGCATATTTCCTTCAGTCTCCCACTTGCACTAGAGTCAATAATCGAGATTACATTGTAATAATTCTAACACCCATGGAGTCTTGGTGCTGATCATGTTTTGCTCGTGAGAGAGGCTTAGTCAACGGGTCTGCAACATTCAGATCCGTATGTATCTTGCAAATCTCTATGTCTCCTTCCTTGACTTGATCACGGATGGAATTGAAGCGTCTCTTGATGTGCTTGGTTCTCTTGTGAAATCTGGATTCCTTTGCCAAGGCAATTGCACCAGTATTGTCACAAAAGATTTTCATTGGACCCGATGCACTAGGTATGACACCTAGATCGGATATGAACTCCTTCATCCAGACTCCTTCATTTGCTGCTTCCGAAGCAGCTATGTATTCCGCTTCGCACGTAGATCCCGCCACGACGCTTTGCTTAGAACTGCACCAACTGACAGCTCCACCATTCAATAAAAATACGTATCCGGTTTGTGACTTAGAGTCATGCGGATCAGTGTCAAAGCTTGCATCGACATAACCGTTTACGATGAGCTCTTTGTCACCTCTATAAATGAGAAACATATCCTTAGTCCTTCTCAGGCATTTCAGGATACTCTTGACCGCTGTCCAGTGATCCACTCCTGGATTACTTTGGTACCTCCCTACTGAACTAATAGCAAGGCACACATCAGGTCTGGTACACAACATTGCATACTTGATAGAACCTATGGCTGAAGCATAGGGAATGACTTTCATTTTCTCTCTATCTTCTGCAGTGGTCGGGCATTGAGTCTGACTCAACTTCACACCTTGTAACACAGGCAAGAACCCTTTCTTTGCTTGATCCATTTTGAACTTCTTCAGAACTTTATCAAGGTATGTGCTTTGTGAAAGTCCAATTAAGCGTCTTGATCTATCTCTATAGATCTTGATGCCCAATATATAAGTAGCTTCACCGAGGTCTTTCATTGAAAAATTCTTATTCAAGTATCCTTTTATGCTATTCAGAAATTCAGTATCATTTCCAATCAATAATATGTCATCCACATATAATATCAGAAATGCTACAGAGCTCCCACTCACTTTCTTGTAAATACAGGCTTCTCCAAAAGTCTGTATAAAACCATATGCTTTGATCACACTATCAAAGCATATATTCCAACTCCGAGATGCTTGCACCAGTCCATAAATGGATCGCTGGAGCTTACACACTTTGTTAGCACCTTTTGGATCGACAAAACCTTCTGGTTGCATCATATACAACTCTTCTTTAAGATATCCATTAAGGAATGCAATTTTGACATCCATTTGCCAAATTTCATAATCATAAATTGCGGCAATTGCTAACATGATTCAGACGGACTTAAGCATCACTACGGGTGAGAAGGTCTCATCGTAGTCCACTCCTTGAACTTGTCGAAAACCTTTCGCAACAAGTCGAGCTTTGTAGATAGTAACATTACCATCAGCGTCAGTCTTCTTCTTGAAGATCCATTTATTCACTATGGCTTGCCGATCATCGGGCAAGTCAACCAAAGTCCACACTTTGTTCTCATACATGGATCCCATCTCAGATTTCATGGCCTCAAGCCATTTTGCAGAATCTGGGCTCACCATCGCTCCTCATAGTTTGTAGGCTCGTCATGGTCAAGTAACATGACCTCCAGAATAGGATTACCATACCACTCTGGTGCGGATCTTACTCTGGTTGACCTACGAGGTTCGGTAGTAACTTGATCAGAAGTTTCATGATCATCATCATTAGCTTCTTCACTAATTGGTGTAGGAATCACTGGAATTGATTTCTGTGATGAACTATTTTCCAATAAGGGAGCAGGTACAATTACTTCATCAAGTTCTACTTTCCTCCCACTCACTTCTTTTAAGAGAAACTCCTTCTCTAGAAAGGATCCATTCTTAGCAACGAATATCTTGCCTTCGGATCTGTGATAGAAGGTGTACCCAACAGTCTCCTTTGGGTATCCTATGAAGACACATTTCTCCGATTTGGGTTCGAGCTTATCAGGTTGAAACTTTTTCACGTAAGCATCGCAGCCCCAAACTTTAAGAAACGACAACTTGGATTTCTTGCCAAACCATAGTTCATATGGTGTCATCTCAATGGATTTCGATGGTGCCCTATTTAACGTGAATGCAGCCGTCTCTAAAGCATAACCCCAAAACGATAGCGATAAATCAGTAAGAGACATCATAGATCGTACCATATCTAATAAAGTGCGGTTACAATGTTTGGACACACCATTATGCTGTGGTGTTCCAGGTGGCATGAGTTGCGAAACTATTCTGCATTGTTTGAAATGAAGACCAAACTCATAACTCAAATATTCACCTCCACGATCAGATCGTAGAAACTTAATTTCTTGTTACGATGATTTTCCACTTCACTCTGAAATACTTTGAACTTTTCAAATGTTTCAGACTTATGTTGAATCAAGTAGACATACCCATATCTGCTCAAATCATTTGTGAAGGTCAGAAAATAACGATACCCGCCACTAGCATCAACACTCATCGGACCACATACATCAGTATGTATTATTTCCAATAAGTTTGTTGCTCGTTCCATTTGTTCCGGAGAACGGAGTTTTAGTCATCTTGCCCATGAGGCATGGTTCGCAAGCATCAAGTGATTCATAATCAAGTGATTTCAAAAGCCCATCAACATGGAGTTTTTTCATGCGCTTTACACTTATATCTTTTGGCTTCAATACTATGAATATGTGTATCACTACTATCAAGATTTAGTAAAAATGGACCACTCATCAAGGGTGCATGACCATAAAAGATATTACTCATATAAATAGAACAACCATTATTCTCTGATTTAAATGAATAACCGTCTCGCATTAAACAAGATCCAGATATAACTTTCATGCTTAACGCTGGCACCAAATAACAATTATTCAGGTCTAAAACTAATCCCGAAGGTAGATGTAGAGGTAGTGTGCCGATGGCTATCACATCGACTTTGGAACCATTTCCCATGTGCATCGTCACCTCATCATTAGCCAATCTTCGCTTAATCTGTAGTCCATGTTTCGAGTTGCAAATATTAGCAATAGAACCAGTATTAAATAGCCAAGCGCTACTGCGAGCATTAGTAAGGTACACATCAATAACATGTATATCAAATATACCTTTCACTTTACCATCCTTCTTATCCGGCAAATACTTGGGGCAGTTCCGCTTCCAGTGACCAGTCCCTTTGCAGTAGAAGCACACAGTCTCAGGCTTAGGTCCAGACTTGGACTTCTTCACTTGAGCACCAACTTGCTTGCCGTTCGTCTTGAAATTCCCCTTCTTCCCTTTGCCCTTCTTGAAACTGGTGGTCTTGTTGACCATCAACACTTGATGCTCCTTCTTGATTTCTACCTTCGCTGCCTTTAGCATTGCGAAGAGCTCGGGAATTGTCTTATCCATCCCTTGCATATTATAGTTCATCACGAAGCTTTTGTAGCTCGGTGGTAGTGATTGAAGAACTCTGTCAATGACAATATCAACCGGAAGATTAACTCCTAGCTGAGTCAAGTGATTATGGTACCCAGACATTCTGAGTATATGTTCACTAACAGAACTATTCTCCTCCATCTTGCAACTATAGAAATTATTGGAGACTTCATATCTCTCAATCCGGGCATTTGCTTGAAATATCAACTTTAACTCCTGGAACATCTCAGATGCTCCATGACGTTCAAAACTTCGTTGAAGTCCCGGTTCTAAGCCGTAAAGCATGGCACACTGAACTATCGAGTAGTCATCAACATGTGTCTGCCAGGCATTCACAATGTTTGAAGTTGCCGGCGCAGGTGGTACGCCTAGTAGTGCTTCCAGGACGTAATTCTTCTGTGCAGCAATGAGGATAATCCTCAAGTTACGGACCCAGTCTGTGTAGTTGTTACCATCATATTTCAACTTAGCTTTCTCTAGGAACGCATTAAAATTCAACGGAACAACAACATGGGCCATTTATCTACAACAACATAGACACGAAAAATACTACCAGGTACTAAGTTCCTGGTAAATTAAAGTTCAATTAATCATATTACTTAAGAACTCCCACTTAGATAGACATCCCTCTAATCATCTAAGTGATCACATGATCCATATCAACTAAACCATGTCCGATCATCACGTGAGATGGAGTAGTTTTCAATGGTGAACTTCACTATGTTGATCATATCTACTATATGATTCACGCTCGACCTTTCGGTCTCAGTGTTCCGAGGCCATATCTGCATATGCTAGGCTCGTCAAGTTTAACCCGAGTATTCTACGTGTGCAAAACTGGCTTGTACCCGTTGTATGTGAATGTAGAGCTTATCACACCCGATCATCACGTGGTGTCTCGGCACGACGAACTGTAGCAACGGTGCATACTCAGGGAGAACACTTATACCTTGAAATTTAGTGAGAGATCATCTTATAATGCTACCGCCATACTAAGCAAAATAAGATGCATAAATGATAAATATCACATGCAATCAATATAAGTGATATGGTATGGCCATCATCATCTTGTGCCTTTAATCTCCATCTCCAAAGCACCATCATGATCACCATCGTCACCGGCTTGACACCTTGATCTCCATCATAGCATCGTTGTTGTCTCGCCAACTATTGCTTCTACGACTATCGCTACCGCTTAGTGATAAAGTAAATCAATTACATGGCGATTGCATTTCATACAATAAAGCGACAACCATATGGCTCCTAGCAGTTGCCGATAATTATGTTACAAAACATGATCATCTCATACAACAATTTATATAATCACGTCTTGACCATATCACATCACAACATGCCCTGCAAAAACAAATTAGACGTCTCTACTTTGTTGTTGCAAGTTTTACGTGGCTGCTACGGGCTTCTAGCAAGAACCGTACTTACATACGCATCAAAACCACAACGTGGTATAGTGATTGCTTTTTGATCTTCACAAAGAACCCTGTTCATTGAATCTGATTCAACTAAAGTTCGAGAAACTGAAACCCGCCAGCCACCTGTGTGCAAAGCACGTCAGTAGAACCAGTCTCATGAACACGGTCATGTAATGTCGGTTTGAGTCGCTTCATCCAACAATACCGTCGAATCAAGAAACAACTAGTGACGGCAAGCAATATGTATATACCCACGCCCATAACTCCTTTGTGTTCTACTCATGCATATAACATCTACGCATAGACCTAGCGCGGATGCCACTGTTGGGGAACACAGTATTTTAAAAAATTCCCTACGATCACGCAAAATCTATCTAGGAGATGCATAGAAATGAGCGGGAAGAGTGTGTTCACGTACCCTCATAGACCGAAAGCGGAAGCGTTAAGTAACGCGGTTGATGTAGTCGAATGTCTTCGCGATCCAACCGATCAAGGATCGAACGCACGGTAGCTCCGCGATCTGCACACGTACATCTCGATGACGTCCCTCGTACTCTTGATCCAACTGAGGCCGAGGGAGAGTTTCGTCAGCACGACAGTGTGATGACGGTGATGATGAAGTTACCGGCGCGGGGCTTTGCCTAAGCACTGCAATGATATGACCGAGGTGTGTTTCTGTGGAGGGGGGCACCGCACACGGCTAAGAGAAACTTTGGTGTGCCTTTGGGGTGCCCCCCTCCCACGTATATAAAAGGGGGAGGGAGGAGGAGGCCGGCCAAGGGGAGGAGGCGCGCCAAGGGGGGGCGGCAATCCTACTCCAAGTAGGATTCGGCCCCCCTTTCCTATTTCCAATTAGGAGAAAGGGGAAGGAGAGGGAGGAGAGAAGGAAAGGGGGGCCAGCCCCCCTAGTCCAATTTGGTTTGGGCTAGGGGGGTGGCGCCACCTCTTGGCCTTCCTCCTCTCTTCCACTACTAGGCCCATGAGGTCCAATAACCCCCCGGGGTTCCGGTAACCCCCCGGTACTCCGGTAAATACTCGATACACCTCGGAACCATTCCGGTGTCTGAATATAGTCATCCAATATATCAATCTTTATGTCTCGACCATTTTGAGACTCCTCTTCATGTCCATGTTCTCATCCGGGACTCCGAACTATCTTCGGTACATCAAAACACATAAACTCATAATACCGATCGTCATCGAACATTAAGCTTGCGGACCCTATGAGTTCGAGAACTATGTAGACATGACCGAGACTCATCTCTGGTCAATAACCAATAGCAGAACCTGGATGCTCATATTGGTTCCTACATATTCTACGAAGATCTTTATCGGTCAAACTGCATAACAATATACGATGTTCCCTTTGTCATCGGTATTTTACTTGCCCGAGATTCGATCGTCGGTATCATCATACCTAGTTCAGTCTTGTTACTGGAAAGTCTCTTTACTCGTTCCGTAATGCACCATCCCGCAACTAACTCATTAGTTACATTGCTTGCAAGGCTTATAGTGATGTGCATTACCGAGAGGGCCGAGAGATACCTCCCTGACAATCGGAGTGACAAATCCTTATCTCCATCCATGCCAACTCAACAAACACCATCGGAGACACCTGTAGAGCATCTTTATAATCACCCAGTTACGTTGTGACGTTTGATAGTACACTAAGTGTTCCTCCGGTATTCGGGAGTTGCATAATCTCATAGTCATAGGAACATGTATAAGTTATGGAGAAAGCAATAGCAATAAACTAAACGATCATAGTGCTAAGCTAACGGATGGCTCATATCAATCACATCATTCTCTAATCATGTGGTCCGGTTTATCAAATGAAAACTCAAGTCTATGGTTAGGAAACTTAACCATCTTTGATTAACGAGCTAGTCAAGTAGAGGCATACTAGTGACACTCTGTTTGTCTATGTATTCACACATGTTCTAAGTTTCCGGTTAATACAATTCTAGCATGAATAATAAACATTTATCATGATATAAGAAAATATAAATAACAACTTTATTATTGCCTCTAGGGCATATTTCCTTCACTTGGGCACATTTTCTCTAAAGTATGCGCGAGTAGACTCGCACCGGTTGCTGAGAGGATGAATCACCCACTTCAGACAGCATTCCTGAAGGGGAAACTGATCCATGACGGGATTTTGTCCCTTCACGAGATTGTCCATGAGGTGCGATCATGCGGGCATAAGGGTGTCTTTCTCAAGCTGGACTTTCCAGAAAGCCTATGATCGGCTAGACTGGATGTTCTTGCGGCTAGTCATGTAGCGCAGAGGCTTCGAGGATAGATGGTGCAACTGGATTATGCAGTTGGTACGGTCTGGCAAGACGGCGATTAATAATAATGGCGAGGTGGGGCCATTCTTTTCGTCCTCTGCGGGAGTGAAGCAAGGGGACCCGAATCCCCTCTTCTCTTCAATCTCATCATGGATGCGTTGGCGGGAGTCCTGGATAAAGCTAGGAGGGCCGGCCACCTCTCGGGATTTTTTGGTCACCTCATTCCAGGAGGAGAGGTCACTTATCTCCAGTACGCCGATGACACCATGATTATGGTGGAAGTGTTCGATCTCGACATAGTTAATCTAAAGTTCCTACTCCTCTGCTTCGAGGCTATGTCGGGACTCAAGATTAACTTTGACAAGAGTGAGGTCATCATCCTGGTTTTCCCTGCGGAGGACCAACAAAGGATTGTGGATAACCTAAACTGCACACTAACCTCATTCCCCATTACTTACTTGGGGATGCCGATGGCAGACTCGAAGATCCTGACGAGTGCATTCGACCCTTTGGTGGGACGAGTGGCATCTCGAGCAGAGCCTTGGCAAGGACGGTTCACCTCCAAAGGGAGCAAATCGATCCTTTTTTAGTTCCAACCTAGCGAGCCTCCCCATGTTCATGATGGGGGTGTATATCCTACCTGAGGGCATCCATAGTGCCTTCGATAAGGATCTCGCTAGGTTCTTTTGGCAGGCGGCCTATGGCCGCCAAAAGTATCACATGGTAAAGTGGGTGGATATTTGCAGGCCTAAGGACCATGGTGGCCTGGGCATTACTGCATCCCGCCGCATGAACGTCGCGCTCATGCTGAGATGGGTCTAGCGGATCTTATGCATCGAGGAAGGGCTATGGTTACAACTCATCCAGGCGAAATACCTTAGGGGTGAGCCCCTCCTGGCATGCAACCGGCCGGAGGGCTCACAATTCTGGCGAGCCATCCAAAGGATCAAGGAGGACATCCGCCTAGCTTCTCCTTACGGAACAGGAAAGGGATCCAATTTTGGTTGGATCCCTGGCTGGGTACTGAGCCATTACGTGTTTGCTTCCCAGGCTTATTCTTGATTTGTGTGGACCCGTCTGTACTAGTTTCCACGGCCTTCCAAGCTGGACAGTGGAACATCCAGTTTCTTCATACCTTTGGACAAGCCGAGAGTAGCGACTGTACTAAATTGCGGGCCGCCCTACCACCGGTGCTTCCGGATTATCCGGACACGGTATCCTAGCGGCTCGCGCTGACAGCGGAGTTCTTAGTGAGCACGACATACCATGTCCTTTGCCCGTCACCTACCACTCCCTGGCTATCCCCCCTATGGAAAGCCCCTGTATCCTTAAAGATTAAGATTTTTGTTTGGCAGCTACTACAGGATCGCCTCCCCTCGGGGACAGAGGTACTTAAGCGGCACATACCTGGTGATGGTCTATGCCCCCTCTGTGCAGTACCAGAGACAGGGACCCATACCCTCTTCTCTTGTACGGGGGCAAGGGTGTTATGGACTTACGCCCGTGAGATGTTGGGGCTTGACTGGGAGGCCCTAAATCTCGTGGAGTTTCTCCAACACAGAGCTTTACAGCAGTCATGACATCGCCGCCTATTAGCGGTGATGTCATGGACTCTTTGGACGATTCATAATAAGATGTTGATCGAGAAGGTTTTTCCGAGGAAGGCATCCGACTCCTTCAAATTCCTTACTTTTCTGCAGCACTGGCACCCACTCTCGCGGCAGTGTGATCGCGATCAACTCGGCCTTATGACGGATGCGCTCTTGGCTTCGGCGCGTCGACTATCGTCCTCATAGTGCCGCTATGCGGCTGCCATTAGGTGGCTTTTTTTATTTCTTTTACGTTTTTCTTGGGCTTGACTGTGTTGTAGCCCCATCCATTGTCTGTCGGGTGTTGTTCGAACATGGATTGTGTGGATCGTTGCTTTATTTATAAAGCGGGGCAAAAGCCTATTTCGAGTTACTATACAAATCATTTATGCGGTGTTATGCTACAAGAGTTGTCACTTTGTTTATGTTTGTGGTGTGTACATAATAAAGACGATATGGAATTTTATGTTGAACGGGAATTTCAAAATCAGACATGTTTATGGAGATCTCCAGAATAATTTTGTGCATATATGTGGAGATAATGGAGCAATTAAGTTAAGACCGCCCTCAAAGTATACGACCCTTGCTGGTGTCACTTTTCATGGTTAGTCGTGATGGTTAAATAACAGAAGCGGTTGGAATAATAAACCTATTAAAAGACAACGGCTGCAGTTCCGGAACTGTAATCATGCTGGACATACATATAATATCCAGATACTATTATTGGTACATTGTAACTTGAATATATAGAAGCAAGTAAATAATCTCATTAATATATACCCCATCCACAAGCTCAAAAGAACAGATTGCATTCGCTAAGAGATTTTTGCAGTCTATTAGTATAGTTATAAGCACCAAGCATGGGTGCACGATCTGTCCTTATTCTCATAAAGTTACATGATTGATAGCTGATTATATTATATAGTTACATAAACAATGAAACTAATACAACTTGTCAGAGTACATAAACTAGTGTTCTTTCCTATAGGTGGCCTATGTTTTGTTTCCTGTAAAGTTACATATTCCATGCCTTCGTAGTTGAAAACTACCACGCGTGTGGTTGAATAGATTTACCTCCAAAGGATCAAGGAGAAACATTAAAAAAGTTGTACAACTTTGGGAAAACCGGTGTGAGTTTACTCATGTTAATTGGTCTCATGAAAAGATGGTAAAAAAGTAGGCCTAGTGTCCAAAGTTTAGGTCATCACACGTAGTGAAAGTACGGCATGCCGGTTACCGGTATACGAATTGATAAGATAGATCATATAAAGTAAGCTGGAGTTAGAATGATGCGGGTCATCCATTTGACTTGACATACTATATTATGAGTAAACTACATACAACCAAATTATAAATAGCCTTGTCTAAAGTATAACTCGAAAGGACAATGAGCAATTAAAAATGCATCAATCAATTGTTGGAACTTAAATTTAATGTTGGAGAGAACTGCATCTCATATATACTGATCGCGCATGCATATTAGTTAATGGTGTGTCTTGGATCTCCTAGAGCATATGTATGGGCACGGTGCTGGCCAAATTAGCTAAAGAAAGTAAGCGCTGAGCTTAATCATTAGATTAATCCCACTTAAAACTAATCTTGCTGGGAAGCTAATACTAACCTACCAATATATGTCGCAGTCGTGATCACCACCAAATTAATATTACGAAGCTAGGTAAAAAGTGTGTGCCAGAGAAAGTGGCACATCAACGTTGTTTTACATCACGACACGACGTGCCGTCACAAATGAAAAGACATACCTTGCATACATTTTATTCTCTTAGAAAAGACCTTGCAGAGATGTTATGCTATTTATCAATTGCCCACATGAAACAACTCCAATGAGCTATCCATTGTCAAAAATGGTCGAAAAAGAATCCAACTAGGAGATTGCAAATATAAACACTGAAAATGAAGGGTCTGGCAAGTATTCCCCTTCCACTGTAAATTTTTCACCAATTTGTTTTTTATAGAATGGCATAGTAGGGGTCTTCCCTACCGTTTTCCATGAAGAAAATGGGCTTGGCAAGTTTCAGAACGATGAAAAAAGGAAGATTAATCGCATTATTCTATAAGTATCATTCGGTGGCTAAGATGCAAAACTCTTGTGTCCTTAATGTTGCAACCACATTCAAAAAATATAGCATATACAAAGACTACAAGATCAATTTGAACCACCAAACTCGTGTACCGCCGCGGCATAGTGTGTGCACTCGATGAGGGCCAGATCCAACCGCGGAGCAAAGGATCCTAGGGCAAAATGCGCTGGAAGTGGGACCCATGTGCAGGGGCGCGGTATGAACAACCTCTACCCTAAGTCGTATCAATCCTGGATTAGTGGTCGTTAACCTCAGGTTTAAGCACCTAACCCTGGTTAAGCGTCATAAAGCTTCCAATGGGCACGCTAAGCCATCACTGTCGCCATGCATCACACTGGTGCATCATAGTTCACCCCGCGCCCCTTCGCCGAAAGTCTCCTCTCTGTCACCAGCGCACACACAACACCCATGAAACTGCCTCATGGGCCTCACCTTCACGCATACGCCGAATCCCACATGTCAGCGTCATCGCACCATTTCTTCTTGTCCACAGCTGGAGGGATGCACAAGAATTTGTTCTCCCATCCAAACTCTCTCTCTCTCTCTCCTCCCATTATTTTATGTACATGTTGCACCTCCTCCTCCCACTGGTTGGAAGAAGCTCTCAAACCCCCTCTCCTCTCCTCCTCCCCCTTTCTCATCTAATCTCCTCCTCTTCATAGCTTGCCGTCCTCTCTTCTTCTCCCCTCCCGGCCATCGCCTTATCACACAGTGCGTGCTCTCTCTTTTGGTGTTCTCACCTCTCCTTTCCTCTCCATCCAAGCACTATCTTCTTGCACCTTTGTTTAGTTTCTTCCCTGTTTGCTTCTTTGTGGATCCAGAGTTTTTAAAAACCAAGCAGGAGCATAAACAACTGCATCGCTTTAAAAATCATTGCTTCCTTTTCCAAGGCTTCCTTTTAAACCTAAAAACAAGACACCACTCTGTTTCAATCTGATTTTTCTCCCTGTATTTTTTCCCTGCTTTTTTGGAGTTCTAAATCTTTTGCTTCCTAGCTAGTACATCAGTACATGAGCTAGAGAGAAGCATGGCAGGCCTCGACCTTGGCACCGCCGCGACGCGCTACGTGCACCAGTTCCACCACCTCCACCCGGACCTCCAGCTGCAGCAGAACAGCTACGCCAAGCAGCAGCATGAGCCCGCCGACGACGACCACAACGGCAACGGCAACGGCGGCAACTACGGCGCCCAGTACGGCGAGAACAACGACGGCGGTTCCTCATCCTCCGGCCCCGCCGGTGATGGCGCGGGTGGCGGTGGCGGGGGCGGGCCTGGGGACATGGTGGCGCGCCGGCCACGGGGGCGCCCCCCGGGATCGAAGAACAAGCCCAAGCCGCCGGTGATCATCACGCGGGAGAGCGCCAACACGCTGCGCGCCCACATCCTGGAGGTCGGGAGCGGCTGCGACGTGTTTGAGTGCATCTCCACGTACGCGTGCCGGCGGCAGCGCGGCGTGTGCGTGCTGAGCGGCAGCGGCATCGTGACCAACGTGACCCTGCGGCAGCCGTCGGCCCCCGCGGGCGCCGTCGTGACCCTGCACGGCAGGTTCGAGATCCTGTCGCTCTCGGGCTCCTTCCTGCCCCCGCCGGCTCCTCCTGGCGCCACCAGCCTCACCATATTCCTCGCCGGGGGGCAGGGGCAGGTCGTCGGCGGCAACGTCGTGGGCGCGCTCTACGCCGCGGGCCCGGTCATCGTCATCGCGGCGTCCTTCGCTAACGTCGCCTACGAGCGCCTCCCGCTGGAGGACGAGGAGGCGCCGCCTGCAACGGCAGGCATGCAGATGCAGCAGCCCGGCGACGCCGAGGCCGCGGCCGCGGCCGGCATGGGCGGCGTCCCGTTCCCTCCCGACCCGTCGGCTGCCGGTCTGCCCTTCTTCAACCAGCTGCCTCTCAACAACATGACCGGCGGTCCCGGCTCGCAGCTCCCGCCCGGTGCCGACGGCCACGGCTGGGCCGGCGGACGGTCACAGTTCTGAATTCTCACAGGTGCTTGGGAGATCGGTGTAATTGCTGTCGGAGGAGAGAAGGCGAGATCACGATGAGCAACCACAAGGTTTCAGGGCAGTTTGCAAAAAGGTTAGAGCACGAACGCACGAACGATCCAAGGAAACAATCTATCGTCTACTGCACTATTTCTATCTCTGTACAATTTCGTAGTGTTTTGTCGATCTCTGATCATGTTGTCCTCCTTGTTCTTTTTCTTCTTCTTCTTCTATTTTCTTTTCTTGTCTCTCCTGAACCTTAATCTGTGGCCTGTGTAACCTTCTCGATCTTGATTTTCAATATGGCTTTAAATAATTATCCCTCAATTTGTCCGAGCATATGCATGGGTCTAGTCATCTTGGTCTTGCTGGTATGTTGTTTATGTGGACGACAGATTCGATTCCAGCCGATAAGGAGGAAAATTTAGTGCTCTTAGTGTTCGTGTGGGCTTAATTAAGCTGTCAATTCCTACTTTATTAGATAGATCGATGTGTTGTAGATGCTTTTGGGTAATTATTTTTGTGTCATACAAAGGTGTTAGATGCCCTATGTGTACTCTAACGAAGTGATGTGTGTATATTATACTAGTCTTCACGACAGTTCAGCTTTGAGCTAACATAATCATGCATATCTCGTCACTTAGTTCTTTTCTGGTTCTGAGTTTATGTTGGAGTTGTCAAATTGGGAACTGCATCACAATTCAGTTGTTACAGTGCTTTGCTCTCACACGTGTGCATGCTTGCCGTTGTTTAAAGATCACAAAGGTACTATATACTACTAACTGCATCCTCACAGAAACAAGCTATAGCTATATAGCTCATGGGGAAGCCTCAGCTGTCTGTCTATGTTTCTTACTACCACTTACGTTTCCCCCAATGTTCTTCGCTCCTTGTCCTATTGAGTAATGTAAAGAACAGAACCATAGTTTTCAGAAGCTATTGGAACTTGCGCATTTAGAGACCTAAGGTTTCCACTGCTGACATGTGTTATGTTCGTTATTGCCTCTCTGTCTTCCATCACTGTTCATATGGTGGCTTAACTCTCCCTTGAACAAGTTGCTAATAATTTTATATGTAGAATTGGGTAGACGGTAAGCATACTCCTTTCTTGAAGAACATGCATGCATTTCAAGGTGCCAATCTGAGCCTCTCATGTGTTGAGATATATTAATTCCATGTATCATTCTGTAGAGTCCTTAAATATGCATCTGTGTATGTTTCATTTGTGTTGAATATATAGTTGGGATCCAAATCCTGTTTGGTTGCCGTGAAGCCCAACTTAGAGTTAAAATATAATCAGTTAAATAACTCACTGAATAGTTGCCAGTCAAATCATTCCATATATATTTTGATTGTCTACTACGTTGTCTAATTCAGTCTTACTGTATTATTCTCTGTATTAGACCTGCACTCCTGCAGTCATGTCCATGTGTATTTAACGAGAGTGGTTTTTCAGCTCCCGGGTGCCCCTACACCCTCTGTGATAGTAAATTCAGAAAAAATAGAAACAAAATTCAAAAAATATTGAAACTTTGCAACATCATATATGATTGAATTTTGTAGGTGATTGCAAGTTTTCATACCAAACAAACATTCGAGGAGTTCTACACAAAGAAATAGATTTCAGTCCTTGAAGTTTTGAGCACTTTTAGCACTGGAATCTGAAACTCGTGTGTGCACCTTTCTCTGCATGATTTGTTTTTATGAAACTTGCAAGAACTTCCAAAGTTTGACCATATCTGATGTCGTGAAGTTTCAGATTTTTTTTGAATTTTTTCCTATTCTTTGAATTTACTGTTCATAGAGAGTGTAGGGACACCCGGGAGCTATCACACCTTTCTCCTCTTCTTTTGTTTTTCTGAAATGTCCATTTGTATTCTAAAGCAAGGAGGAGAGACATACAATGCTAAGCATCTTTTTTTTGACAAATTTCGATTAATACAATCTGCAAGCTTCAGTATATGTTGTCTTAGTTTGGTCATTTGATTGAGAAGCCATCCACATTTGTGCATGTTGGTGTGATTCATAGGTAATTCCAGTTTTAAACTTGTATTGTTCCTATAGCGTACCACATACATGTCTGGATGAATAAATTCCAACCCAACTCACATAATTGTAGCACTGTGAAAAAAATTAAGCACATTAATTTAGTTCTCCTTTTAGACGTAGAACAAGATCTATGCACCAATATTCTAGGTTGAACAAGATTTAATGTTAGATTCGAGGCTTGCAGATTTACCCAGCCTACCCGTGTTGGTTGATTGGGCGTGAGTTGACAACTTGTCATCCATTTGTTGACGTGTACATATGCTTTTTATCATGCACAGTATACTTTTTTACAAGACGTTAGTCATACAACCTTATTAACAACTATCTCATTTGATTTGCACTTCAACCTCTCTTCAGTTTAAACAGCTTCAAAACACCGGCTCCTCAATCTTTTGAAATGGGGAGGAGACTTTAAATCTAGTCCAAATTACAATATGGTTACGCACTCAAATATTCACATTATAACAAATTAAATATGTTGTTCAAAATAGAATTTATTGATCAGGGATCAATATATTGATCAATTTGCGCTAAAAATATATATTGCTCAATTATAGAAGGATTAATGCATGTTAGATACACCAAAACTATGAGTTCAAATGATAGATCCATAGTTGTATGTTCCCCGGCTTAGTATATATGCATGGATCAATACAGATAGAGTTTTGTGAAATATTGGAAAGTACCATTCCCATCATAACAAGTGTGAAATTTTCTGATGGTCGAGTCTGTCCATGTATCACTCTCCCTAGCGCCGACCTAGGGGGTGACCAAATTTCTCCTTTGCAGGAGCCACCGCGGTCTTTTCTATTCACCTCTCTGCTATTGCATGTTGGGACTTGGAACAACCTCCGATTCACTCTCTGGATGATGACGGGGCTTCTTCTTCCTTGCCTTGGTTTGGACCGCCAATTATCTTCCTTTCATCTCCATGAAGGAAGGTGTATTGTGCGATGATGGCATCGGGAAGAGGAGTGCCCGCGGTAGTACAAATTAGGGCTATGCACACCATTCGGGCCCCCAATCGCACACAGTTTCTGGAACCGCGTGCTCGCATGGGCTGGTGTTGCGAGGGTGTGGGGGGGGGGGGTCATCACTGACCAATGAGAAATTGCGGGTGATGGCAAAACCGTCCCACACAGTTGCATTTTCACAAATTATGTGTGATAATGAGTACAATCACCCACAATTAATTTATGGGAAACATGTGCGATAGTACATTATTTCTGACGGGTGGTGAAAAGAAAATTGTGTGCGGTCCTTTTGTTTATCGTGCATGATATGTTTCTTCTAGAATATGTGCATTAAACTATCCATCAGAGAGGCTTCATTTCTTCAATTGTTTGTATTGTAGATATCCACTGCATACGGTTTGTTTTATTAAACCGTGTCCAATGCACAGTGATCAAGACAATATGTTTTCTTTACTATAATTTAACACATGGAATTCATATCAAATTGGTCAGAATATGAATTGGAGCATAGATAGACAACAAAATTCTTATCAATCAATGTAACAAATATATGTTCAACCTCAATTGCATAATTGATTGACGTCACAAAATAGCATCATACATATAGCATGGTTGATCATGCAAGTGTACCAATACAAGTACCAAAGCAGACATATTGGGCATCTAAAGCTATCATCGTCATAGAGGGTGAAATTCCAGGTGAAGGACAATCGGGTCTTTGACATTCTTGAAGAAGAGGAATGGCTATATTGTGCTTGGCTTCCTTCATGCGTAGGGCATGAACATATTTAGTCCAATTCTTATGTATCAATGAAGAGTCGAAGAGTGGGTTGGCACTCCTGTTACATGGACCTACATACATGGAGTTAATGTTATTAGGATGTATTACGAAATTGCACAATATGTACTATGTAATGAATGAAGCAAACCATTCTCGTAAATCACAATGACTTCCATTGTGAACATGTTGTTACACAAAATAAATATAATTAGTTGAAATGGGAATTAGGACATGTATGTGAATGTACGGGTGGAGTTCCCGGTCCATATTCATATATAAACATGTGCTAACATCAATGGATCTAAATTGGTTAGACAACACATTTTAATATTTTTATGTGTTGTTACTGCCTGACATTTTCCTGCACACGAGGTCCTACAAAAAAACTTGTCTCTCAATTCAATATTCCATCATACGAAAAGTTGTGTGCAATTTCATAATGATGTACTATAAGGCAAATGATACATTTCATGCTTTTATCAGCGGTCCATAGGCAAGTCCAACACAAATCCATAAATGTACTATAGACCCGAAACCTTTTCGGACATATTATATCTTTCCGGAATTTTCGAAACACTTCCAGGACAATCAGAACACTTCCGGATCCATCCGAAACACTTTTGGTGCTCACTCTCTAAAACTTTAGTTCTCATCATAATTACTACCCGTTAAGCGTGTGACCATTCAAGTTCAGAATAAGCGGATATGACCCGAACCACATTCCGTTCAATAGTTAACAGTGAGATCTGGACACCTTTCATAACTCCCGCATATTCACAAAGTACTGGAGCGAATCTTTTGTTTACAAATATCGTCACTTTTACTTCACGATACGTTATAAAACCCGAAGTGAGATTGATAGTACATAGAATCGCCAGTACCCTCGGTAGGGTGACGAACGCAGCCGAAAGTACCAAAACGGAGGTGAAACAAGGAAGTTACCCTGGTTTGAGCCTCCATGGACGAGTAACACCCTATGTCCAGCTTCTAGTTTGTATTCATGGCGGAGTACCGTGTGGGAGGGTTACAGTGGGGGATGATGTATGACTATCGAGAGTATGTTTGTACCAGAGTAGATGGGAATAGCCGGCTCTAGCCCCCGCCATATATAGGCGATGGGGGACATGGTTTTACGTATGATATATGCAATCTGGTTGCCACCATCTTGACTTGTACGCCTAGATGATCCCTTGATTCTTATCCGGGCTCCAGGGCTCCCTCCTGCGGTTGGACCCTCGCTGAGCTTCATGGGATCCACATCGAGAGGCCACCCCCTGTGTATTACACCGACAGTAGCCCCGGAGCATGCTACCAATGAGAACCCACGCGGGCTCCCTATGTCTCCGTGGCCTGGTTTCATGAGTACGGCTTCAAGAAGGTCTTCGGGCTTGCCCTTCTATGGCTTCTTAGGGGGGGGGGCTCTTTTTAGATTTAGAGTGACTAGCAGAGGCTTTAAGGATTAGGTCCTTATGTAGTGCTTTGTGTTGCATCGAGGCCCCCGGGGCCAAGGCTATTTTTTAGGCTTGCTTGCTCTTTGTTGCCTTGAAGTGTGACAGCTCGAGGGTTTGGGGAAGTTGCGATCTTCGCAAATTGAAGCCTGACATCAGCCTCTCCTCGTCTCGGAGCGTCACTAGCTCACCTCGTCTTGTCTTGTCATAAAGGGCAGGAGGATCGTCGTGGCACCTCTCAGTTTTGTATTGACTGGTGTATCATGATGGTTGTGCCTAGATTCTCATGCCCGCATCTCATGAAATGAGAAACCGTAGGAGATGTGGTGCACGTGTGGCACCGTCGAGCCCATCATTTAGGTGTTCTGCCTACACAATGATGGATACCTTCACACCAAGAGATCCCTAAGAATATCTCTCCATCGTCGGAGGAGAAAATCCCAATCTTGAGTTATTAAGTTTTGTGTCATACTTTTTTTATGCACGTGTAAGTTGCTGTTATGATCACCCTGTTACAGTTTACATTAGAACATCCCCAAAGTAAATCATCTGGTATGAAGATACTTGATACTCTCATGGTCTAAGGAATTATACATATGTTAACATTCTCTGTGTTATTAACTATCAACTTGTGACGGAAGGATCTCATAGTATAACAATCAACTTGGGTCAATTCAACACAAGTGTTCTTCTAACATTGTGCCCTCAAACATGTCGACATCATCATTACACTTAACTATGCCCATCATCTGTAAAAACAATCATCATGCAACACTTGAGCTTGTCCTAGACGCAAGACTAGAAATCTATTTCACCGCTTATAATTCTACACGTGCACATGAGTTTTCCTCTGAGCTTCTTGGTTTTTGCAGACTCGAGAACCATAGAAGTTATAACATAGAATATAAACATTAATCATTGATACATCTCCAACGTATCTATAATTTTTTATTGTTCCATGCTATTATATTATCTGTTTTGGATGTTTAATGGGCTTTAATATGCTATTTTATATTATTTTTGCGACTAACCTATTAACCGGAGGCCCAGTGCCAGTTTCTGTTTTTTTGCCTATTTTAGTGTTTCGCAGAAAAGGAATATCAAACGGAATCCAAACGGAACGAAGCCTTCGCGAGGATTGATACGTCTCCGTCGTATCTACTTTTCCAAACACTTTTGCCCTTGTTTTGGACTCTAACTTGCATGATTTGAATGGAACTAACCCGGACTGACGCTGTTTTCAGCAGAATTGCCATGGTGTTTTTTTGTGCGGAAATAAAAGTTCTCGGAATGACCTGAAAATCAATGGAGAATTATTTTGGAATATATAAAAAATACTGGAAGAAAGATCCACGTCAGGGGGCCACCACCTGTCCACAACGGTGGGGGGCGCGCCCCCTGCCTCATAGCCCCCCTAACGCTCCACCGACCTCAACCTTGACTCCATATATTCACTTTCGGGGAGAAAAAAAATCAGGGAGAATGGTTCATCGCGTTTTACGATACAGAGCCGCCGCCAAGCCCTAAACTCTCTTGGGAGGGTTGGTCTGGAGTCAGTTCGAGGCTCCGGAGCGGGGAATCCATCACCATCGTCATCATCAACCTTCCTTCATCACCAATTTCATGATCCTCATCGACGTGCGTGAGTAATTCCATCGTAGGCTTGCTGGACGGTGATGGGTTGGATGAGATTTATCATGTAATCGAGTTAGTTTTGTTAGGGTTTGATCCCTAGTATCCACTATCTTCTGATATTGATGTTGCTATGACTTTGCTATGCTTATGCATGTCACTAGGGCCCGAGTGCCATGATTTTAGATCTGAACCTATTATGTTTTCATGAATATATGTGAGTTCTTGATCCTATCTTGCAAGTCTATAGTCACCTACTATGTGTTATGATCCGGCAACCCCGAAGTGACAATAATCGGGACCACTCCCGGTGATGACCGTAGTTTGAGGAGTTCATGTATTCACTATGTGTTAATGCTTTGGTCCAATACTCTATTAAAAGGAGGCCTTAATATCCCTTAGTTTCCAATAGGACCCCGTTGCCACGGGAGGGTAGGACAAAAGATGTCATGCAAGTTCTTTCCATAAGCACGGATGACTATATTTGGAATACATGTGTACATTACATTGATGAACTGGAGCTAGTTCTATGTCACCCTAGGTTATGACTGTTACATGATCGATCGCATCCGGCATAATTCTCCATCACCGATCCAATGCCTACGAGCTTTCCATATATTGTTCTTCGCTTATTTACTTTTCCGTTGCTATTGTTACAATCACTATAAAACCCAAAAAATATTACTTTTGCTACCATTACCTTTTGCCACCGTTACCACTACTATCATATTACTTTGCTACTAAATACCTTGCTGCAGATATTAAGTTTCCAGGTGTGGTTGAATTGACAACTCAGATGCAAATACTTGAGAATATTCTTTGGCTCCCCTAGTGTCGAATCAATAAATTTGGGTTGAATACTCTACTCTTGAAAACTGTTGCGATCCCCTATACTTGTGGGTTATCAAGACCATTTCCTGGCGTCATTGCCGGGGAGCATAGCTCTATTCTTTGAGTCACTTGGGATTTATATCTGCTTATCATTATGAAGAACTTGAAAGATCAAAGAACCAAGATTTTTCCCTCAACTACGAGGGGAGGTAAGGAACTTCCATCTAGCTCTGCACTTGATTCACCTTTTGTTTTGAGTGAACTTGCGACACCTAAACCTGCTTCTACTATTAATTCTGATATGTCGCATGTTATTGATGATGCCACTTCTGCTATGCATGATACTTATGATGAAACTACTTCTATGCTTGATACCACTGTGCCACTTGGTGAATTTTTTGATGAACAACTTGCTAGGGATAGAGAAAATGAAATTATTGAAACTGATAATATTGATGAAAGTGATGATGAAGATTCTCCCCCTAGATATGAATTGCCTATTGTTCCTGAGGGTTATGTTATGGATGAAGAAACTGCTAGAGACTTTCTTGCCTGCAATCATAGAAGTGATCTTAAGAAACTATTGGCTAAGCTTAAAGAAAAATCTCTGAATGCTAGAATGAAATATGATCCTGCTTATGCTACTTCACCTATCTTTATTACTGATAAGGATTATGATTTCTCTGTTGATCCTGATATAATTACTTTGGTTGAATCTGATCCTTTCTATGGCTATGAATCTGAAACTATTATGGCACATCTTACTAAATTAAATGATATAGCTACCCTGTTCACTAATGATGAGAAAACTCGCTATTATTATATCCTTAAATTATTTCCGTTCTCATTAAATGGTGATGCTAAGATTTGGTTTAATTCTCTTGATCCTGGTTGTGTGCGTAGTCCCCAGGATATGATTTATTACTTCTCTGCTAAATATTTCCCCGCTCATAAGAAACAAGCTGCCTTAAGGGAAATATATAATTTTGTGCAAATTGAAGAAGAGAGTCTCCCACAAACTTGGGGAGGCTTCTCCAATTACTTAATGCTTTGCCTGATCATCCTCTCAAGAAAAATAAAAAAACTTGATATCTTTTATAATGGACTAACCGATGCTTCAAGAGATTACATGGATAGTTGTGCTGGTTGTGTTTTCAGGGAAAGAACTGTTGATCAAGCTGAAATTCTATTGAATAATATGTTGACTAATGAATATAATTGGACACTTCCTGAACCAACTCCTAAGCCAACTCTGAAGAAAAGGGGTATTCTATTTCTCAGTCCTGAAGATATCCAAGAGGCAAAGAAATCGATGTAAGAAAAAGGTATAAAAGCTGAAGATGTTAAGAATTTACCTCCTGTTCAAGAAACTAATGGTCTTAATTCATTACCTATTGAAGAAACACATGGTCTTGATAAATCGACATAGGTAGTAAAGGTAAATTCTCTCTATGATAAATCTGAAATCCCTCATGCTAAGTTTGCTAGCCAATGTTTGGATGAATTTGATAACTTTATGGTTAAGCAAGAAGATTTTAATGCTTATGTTGGTAGACAATTGAAACACAATTCTTATATGATTGAACACTTGAGTGATTATATGGCTAGTGTTAAAGGTGAACTTAAACTTATTAGTAAACATGCTTCTATGGTTACCACTCAAGTATAACAAGTACTTAAAGCTTAGAATGATTTGCTCAATGAATTGAATAGTAAAAATAATGACTTTGTTGTTAGAGTTGCAACTAGAGGAGGTAAAGTGACCCAGGAACCTTTGTATCCTGAGGGCCATCCTAAGAGAATTGAGCAAGATTCTCAGAGAGCTAATGTAGATGCACCTAGTCCTTCTAAGAGGAAGAGAAAGAAAAATGATAGGACTTTGCATGCTTCTGGTGAACCTGTTGTTGACACACCTGAGAATCCCAATGATATTTCTATTTCTGATGCTGAAACACAAGCTGGTAATGAACATGAACCTAGTGATAATGTTAATGATGATGTTCATGTTTATGCTCAACCTAGCAATAATAATGATGTAGAGATTGAACCTGATGTTGATCTTGATAACCCACAATCAAAGAATCAACATTATGATAAGAGAGACTTTGTTGCTAGGAAGCACGGTAAAGAAAGAGAAGCATGGGTTCAGAAACCCATGCCCTTTCCTCCTAAACCATCCAAGAAAAAGGATGATGAGGATTTTGAGCGCTTTCCTGAAATGATTAGACCTATCTTTTTGCATATGCGTTTGACTGATATGCTTAAAATGAATCCTTATGCTAAATATATGAAAGAAATTGTTACAAATAAGAGAAAGATACCGGAAGCTGAAATTTCCACCATGCTTGCTAATTATACTTTTAAGGGTGGAATACCAAAGAAACTTGGAGATCCAGGAGTACAAACTATACCATGCTCCATTAAAAGAAACTATGTTAAAACTGCTTTATGTGATCTTGGAGCCGGTGTTAGTGTCATGCCTCTCTCTTTATATCGTAGACTCGATTTGAATAAGTTGACACCTACTGAAATATCTTTGCAAATGGCTGATAAATCAACCGCTATACCTGTCGGTATTTGTGAGGATGTGCCTGTTGTGGTTGCAAACGTTACTATTTTAACGGACTTTGTTATTCTTGATATTCCCGAGGACGATAGTATGTCTATTACTCTTGGAAGACCCTTTTTGAATACTGCAGGGGTTGTTATTGATTGCACCAAAGGCAATGTCACTTTTCATGTTAATGGTAATGATCATACGGTACACTTTCCGAGGAAGCAACCTCAAGTCTACAGTATCAATTCTATTGGAAAATTTTCAACAATTACTATTGGAGGTTTTGAATTTCCTCTTCCTACTGTCAAGAAGAAGTATGATATTCTTATTGTTGGGGACATGCATATCCCCGTTGAGGTAACCTAGTGTTATTCGAAAATTCGCTGGTTTCATGTTACTCGAAATGAGTTTGTTAACAAGACCTGATCAACCTTGTTAGTGGATTCCTTTTGATGAGCATGAGATGGATGAAGTTAGAAAACACAACTCTCTGTACCCTCTTTTTACTTTCTGTTATTTATATTAAATAAAGCAAAAATAGTATTTTTTCTATCAATTTTCTGAATTATCAATGCAATAAAAAATACCCCGAAAATAAAAGTTCTCCAAATGCCCTGAAAATTAAATATGATTTTTTCTAGAACATTTGAGAATATCTGGCACTGAGAACACAGCAGGGGGAGCAAGCACTTGGCCACGAGGGTCCAGGGCGCGCCCCCTGCCTCGTGGGGCCATGGTGGCTACCCTCCACTTATTCCAGCTGCCACACACTCCTTCTTCCCCCCAAAAAAATCACTAGCCAGCTCAAACCCGAGTCCAAGCTCATCTTGCTGCCATTTTTGATCTCCTTGCTCAAAGCTCCATTCACAAAATTGCTTTAGGGGGTTGTTCTTTGGTATGTGACTCCTCCAATGGTCCAATTAGTTTTTGTTCTAGTGCTTTATTCATTGCAAATTTTTGCTGCTTAGGTGACCCTGTTCTTGAGCTTGCATGTCAAATTTATATGGTCAAAAGTAGTTTTAATGCATGATATATCCTCTAGGCACTTGTAGGAGTAGTTGCTATCAATTTTGTTGAGTTTGTTTCACTTTTATTTTGAGTTACTAAAAATTTCAGAAATTTTTCAGAGGAAGAAATATGTTTAGAAAAATGTACCAAGGTGGTTCTTCAAGGAAGCAAGGACCCAGACCCGCAATACGCGATGCGGGTGAGGAACCACCAAGAGATGCTCAAGTGCGGCCTTGTGAATGGCCGTCAGAGGACTTCATGATTCGAGTAGGAATCAAGGAGAAATTTGAAGCATATGTGTGTAATGCTGATCTTGAGAGCTTCGAGGCAGATAAGTGCCGCCAGTACTGTCACCTAACTGATTCCTTTGTGAGAAGGTTCAAATTTTCATCTCCATGTAATTCTCACACTATACTGTTTCATCTTTATGATAAATCTTATACAATGGACTTCGAAGATTTTACCACTTCTTGTAAACTTCCACAATGGGGTGATGTTAGTGAACCTCCCAAATCTGAATTTAGAGATTTTATTGCTAGTATAACTGTGGGGGAATCTAGAGATGTAACCCAAGCCACCATAGGGAGCATTCATTTTCCTGCTATACATTATTTTGCTCTCTTCATAGGAAGGTGCATAAAAGGTAAAGATGAAGCATGTCACATGTGTGTACCTGAACTCAGCGTTCTCAGGAGCATTGTTTTAGGAGATAAACAATACAACTTGGGGGCTATTGTTGCACGTAGGTTGCATAATAATTGTATTCATGGAGATTTCTTTGGTGGAATTTATGCAACTCGTATAGCTAACTTTCTTGAGATACCCATACGTCGATATGGTATTGAGTTGCCTCCTACTTATTTAGATTATGATGCTATGGTTCGTCATCAGTTTGTTGAGAGGAATGATCAGTTCCTCCAGTACCGACTAATCTTTGACAGATGACGCACCTATGACATCGCTCTCCCTGCTCCTACTTTCCTTGACTTTCAGGCAAAGGGGAGATATGTTATAACCAGGGAGGAGGCGACCAAGTACGAGAGAAGGGCGGAGACAGCTCGCCTCCAAGCTGCAGCTCATCAAGCAATTGCCATTGCATCTCAGTACAACCCCAGCTACAACTTTGGATATCCTCCAGGCCAACCGTGGCCATAGAACAACTTAGGCCAAAAGCCTAAGCTTGGGGGGAGCACGTATCTCTCACCGACATTACATTCATGTTCACACACTCATGCTAGTTCTCGGTGCTTGTCGGTGTCAAAACCGGCGGATCTCGGGTAGGGGGTCCCAAACTGTGCGTCTAAGGCGGATGGTAACAAGAGGCAGGGGACATGATGTTTTACCCAGGTTCGGGCCCTCTTAATAGAGGTAAAACCCTACGTCCTGCTTGATTTATTCTTGATGATATGAGTATTACAAGAGTTGATCTACCACGAGATCAGTGAGGCTAAACCCTAAAGCTTGTTGGAAATATGCCCTAGAGGCAATAATAAATTGATTATTATTATATTTCCTTGTTCATGATAATCGTTTATTATCCATGCTATAATTGTATTGATAGGAAACTCAGATACATGTGTGGATACATAGACAACACCATGTCCCTAGTAAGCCTCTAGTTGACTAGCTCGTTGATCAATAGATGGTTACGGTTTCCTGACCATGGACATTGGATGTCATTGATAACGGGATCACATCATTAGGAGAATGATGTGATGGACAAGACCCAATCCTAAGCCTAGCACAAGATCATGTAGTTCGTATGCTAAAGCTTTTCTAATGTCAAGTATCATTTCCTTAGACCATGAGATTGTGCAACTCCCGGATACCGTAGGAGTGCTTTGGGTGTGCCAAACTTCACAACGTAACTGGGTGGCTATAAAGGTACACTACAGGTATCTCCGAAAGTGTCTGTTGGGTTGGCACGAATCGAGACTGGGATTTGTCACTCCGTGTAAACGGAGAGGTATCTCTGGGCCCACTCGGTAGGACATCATCATAATGTGCACAATGTGATCAAGGAGTTGATCACGGGATGATGTGTTACGAAACGAGTAAAGAGACTTGCTGGTAACGAGATTGAACAAGGTATCGGGATACCGACGATCGAATCTCGGGCAAGTATCGTACCGCTAGACAAAGGGAATTGTATACGGGATTGATTAAGTCCTTGACATCGTGGTTCATCCGATGAGATCATCGTGGAACATGTGGGAGTCAACATGGGTATCCAGATCCCGCTTTTGGTTATTGACCGGAGAGTCATCTCGGTCATGTCTGCATGTCTCCCGAACCCGTAGGGTCTACACACTTAAGGTTCGATGACGCTAGGGTTATAGAGATATTAGTATGCGGTAACCCGAAAGTTGTTCGGAGTCCCGGATGAGATCCCGGACGTCACGAGGAGTTTCGGAATGGTCCGGAGGTAAAGAATTATATATAGGAAGTGCTATTTCGGCCATCGGGACAAGTTTCGGGGTCACCGGTATTGTACCGGGACCACCGGAAGGGTCCCGGGGGTCCACCGGGTGGGGCCACCTGCCCCGGGGGGCCACATGGGCTGTAGGGGGTGCGCCTTGGCCTATATGGGCCAAGGGAACCAGCCCCAAGAGGCCCATGCGCCAAGAGATGAGGGAAAGGAAGAGTCCTAGAGGGGGAAGGCACCTCCTAGGTGCCTTGGGGAGGAGGGACTCCTCCCCTGGCCGCACCCTTCCTTGGAGGAAGGGCCAAAGGCTGCGCCCCCCTCTCCCTTGGCCCTATATATAGTGGGGGAAAGGGAGGGCAGCAACACCTAAGCCCTGGCGCCTCCCTCTCCCTCCCATGACACATCTCCCTCCTCCCGCAGCGCTTGGCGAAGCCCTGTTGGAATCCCGCTACTTCCACCACCACGCCGTCGTGCTGCTGGATCTCCATCAACCTCTCCTCCCCCCTTGCTGGATCAAGAAGGAGGATACGTCGCTGCTCCGTACGTGTGTTGAACGCGAAGGTGTCGTCCGTTCGGCGCTAGGATCATCGGTGATTTGGATCACGACGAGTACGACTCCATCAACCCCGTTCTCTTGAACGCTTCCGCGCGATCTACAAGGGTATGTAGATCCACTCCTCCCTCATTGCTAGATGACTCCATAGATTGATATTGGTGATGCGTAGAAAATTTTGAATTTCTGCTACGTTCCCCAACAGTGGCATCATGAGCTAGGTCTAGGCGTAGTTTCTATGCACGAGTAGAACACAAAGTAGTTGTGGGCGTTGATTTTGTTCAATATGCTTACCGTTACTAGTCCAATCTTGATTCAGCGGCATTGTGGGATGAAGCGGCCCGGACCGACCTTACACGTACTCTTACGTGAGACTGGTTCCACCGACTGACATGCACTAGTTGCATAAGGTGGCTAGCGGGTGTCTGTCTCTCCCACTTTAGTCGGATAGGATTCGATGAAAAGGGTCCTTATGAAGGGTAAATAGCAATTGGCATATCACGTTGTGGTCTTTGCGTAGGTAAGAAACGTTCTTGCTAGAAACCCATAGCAGCCACGTAAAACATGCAAACAACAATTAGAGGACGTCTAACTTGTTTTTGCAGGGTATGCTATGTGATGTGATATGGCCAAAAGGATGTGATGAATGATATATGTGATGTATGAGATTGATCATGTTCTTGTAATAGGAATCACGACTTGCATGTCGATGAGTATGACAACCGGCAGGAGCCATATGAGTTGTCTTTATTTATTTATGACCTGCGTGTCAACATAAACGTCATGTAATTACTTTACTTTATTGCTAACCGTTAGCTGTAGTAGTAGAAGTAATAGTTGGCGAGACAACTTCATGAAGACAGGATGATGGAGATCATGATGATGGAGATCATGGTGTCATGCCGGTGACGATAATGATCATGGAGCCCCAAAGATGGAGATCAAAGGAGCTATATGATATTGGCCATATCATGTCACTATTTGATTGCATGTGATGTTTATCATGTTTTTGCATCTTGTTTACTTAGAACGATGGTAGTAAATAAGATGATCCCTCATAATAATTTCAAGAAAGTGTTCCCCCTAACTGTGCACCGTTGCGATAGTTCGTTGTTTCGAAGCACCACGTGATGATCGGGTGTTAGATTCTAACGTTCACATACAACGGGTGTAAGACAAATTTACACACGCGAAACACTTAGCTTAACTTGACGAGCCTAGCATGTACAGACATGGCCTTGGAACACAAGAGACCGAAAGGTCGAGCATGAGTCGTATAGAAGATACGATCAACATGAAGATGTTCACCGATGTTGACTAGTCCATCTCACGTGATGATCGGACACGGCCTAGTTGACTCGGATCATGTAATTACTTAGATGACTAGAGGGATGTCTATCTAAGTGGGAGTTCATAAGATGAACTTAATTATCCTGAACATAGTCAAAAGGTCTTCGCAAATTATGTCGTAGCTCGCGCTTCAGTTCTACTGTTTAGTTATGTTCCTAGAGAAAATTTAGTTGAAAGATGATAGTAGCAATTATGCGGACTAGGTCCGTAAACTGAGGATTGTCCTCATTGCTTCATAGAAGGCTTATGTCCTTAATGCACCGCTCAGTGTGCTGAACCTCGAACGTCGTCTGTAGATGTTGGGAACATCTGACATACAAATTTTGATAACTACGTGATAGTTCAGTTAAACGGTTTAGAGTTGAGGCACCGAAGACGTTTTGAAACGTCGCGAAACATATGAGATGTTTCGAGGGCTGAAATTGGGATTTCAGGCTCGTGCCCATGTCAAGAGGTATAAGACCTCCGACGATTTTCTTAGCCTGCAAACTAAGGGAGAAAAGCTCAATTATTGAGCTTGTGCTCAGATTGTCCGAGTACAACAATCATTTGAATCAAGTGGGAGTTGATCTTCCAAATGAGATAGTGATGTTTCTCCGAAGTCATTACCACCAAGCTGCAAGAGCTTCGTGATAAACTATAATGTATCGGGGACATATATGATGATCCTTGAGATATTCGCGATGTTTGACACCACAAAAGTAGAAATCAAGAAGGAGCATCAATTGTTGATGGTTGGTGAAACCACTAGTTTCAAGAAGGGCAAGGGCAAGAAGGGATGCTTCATGAAACGGCAAATCAGCTGCTGCTCTAGTGAAGAAACCCAAGGTTGAACCCAAACCCGAGAGTAAGTGCTTCTGTAATAAGGGGAACAGCCACTGGAGCAGAATTACCCTAGATACTTGGTAGATGAGAAGGCTGGCAAGGTCGATAGAAGTATATTGGATATACATTGTGTTGATGTGTACTTTACTAGTACTCCTAGTAGCACCAGGGTATTAGATACCGGTTCGGTTGCTAAGTGTTAGTAACTCGAAATAAAAGCTACGGAATAAACGGAGACTAGCTAAAGGTGAGCTGACGATATGTGTTGGAAGTGTTTCCAATGTTGATATGATCAAGCATCGCACGCTCCCTCTACCATCGAGATTGGTGTTTGCGTTGAGCATAGACATGATTGGATTATGTCTATCGCAATACGGTTATTCATTTAAAGAGAATAATGGTTACTCTGTTTATTTGAATAATACCTTCAATGGTCTTACACCTTAAATGAATGGTTTATTGAATCTCGATCGTAGTGATACACATGTTCATGCCAAAAGAGAGTAATGATAGTACCACCTACTTGTGGCACTGCCACGTAAGTCATATCGGTATAAAACGCATGAAGAAGCTCCATGTTGATGGATCTTTGGGCTCACTTGTTTTGAAAGGTTTGAGACATGCGAACCATGTCTATTGGTGTATATGCATGAAGAAACTCCATGCAAATGGACCGTTTGGACTCACTTGAGACATGCAAATCGTACCACATGGGCAAGATGACTGAAAGCCTCGTTTTCAGTAAAATGGAACTAGAAAGCAACTTGTTGGAAGTAATACATTTTGATGTGTGCAATCCAATGAGTGCTGAGGCATGTAGTGGATATCGTTATGTTCTTACTTCACAGATGATTTGAGTAGATGTTGAGTATATTTACTTGATAAATCACGAGTCTGAATTATTGAAAGGTTCAAGTAATTTCAGGGTGAAGTTGAAAGATCATCGTGACAAGAGGATAAAAGATCTATGATATGATCATAGAGATGAATATCTGAATTACGAGTTTGGCATAGAATTAAGACATTGTGGAAATTGTTTCACAACTAATACAGCCTGGAACACCATAGTGTGATGGTGTGTCCAAACATCATAACTGCACCCTATTGGATATGATGCATACCATGATGTCTCTTATCGAATTACCACGATAGTTTATGGGTTAGGCATTAGAGACAACCACATTCACTTTAAATAGGGCACCACGTAATTCCGATGAGATGACACCGTATGAACTATGGTTTAGAGAAACCTAAGCTGTCATTTCTTAAAAGTTTGGGGCTGCGACGCTTATGCGAAAAAAGTTTTAGGCTGATAAGCTCGAACCCAAAGCGGATAAATGCATCTTCATAGGACACCCAAAACAGTTGGGTATACCTCCTGTCTCAGATCCGAAAGCAATAAGGGATTGTTTCTAGAATCGGGTCCTTTCTCGAGGAAAAGTTTCTCTCGAAAGAATTGAGTGGGAGGATGGTGGAGACTTGATGAGGTTATTGAACCGTCTCTTCAACTAGTGTGTGGCAGAGCACAGGGAGTTGTTCCTGTGGCACCTACACCAATTGAAGTGGAAGCTTATGATAGTGATCATGAAACTTCAGATCAAGTCACTACCAAACCTCGTGGGATGACAAGGATGCATACTACTTCAGAGTGGTACGTAATCCTGTCTTGAAAGTCATGTTGCTAGACAACAATGAACCTACAAGCTATGGAGAAGCGATGGTGGGCCCGGATTCCGATAAATGGCTCGAGGCCATAAAATCCGAGAGAGGATCCATGTATGGAAACAAAGTGTAGACTTTGACAGAACAGCTCGATGGTCGTGAGGCTGTTGAGTACAGATGGATTTTAAAAGGAAGACGGACAATGATGGTAAATGTCACCATTAAGAAAGCTCGACTTGTCGTTAAGATGTTTTCCGACAAGTTCAAGGAGTTGACTACGATGAGACTTTCTCACTCGTAGCGATGCTAAGAGTCTGTTGGAATTATATTAGCGATTACTGCATTATTTATGAAATCTTGCAGATAGGATGTCAAAACATTGTTTCCTCGACGTTTTTTTGAGGAAAGGTTGTATGTGATACAAACCGGAAGGTTTTGTCAATCCTGAAAGATGCTAATAAGTATGCAAAGCTCCAGCAATCCTTCTAGGGACTGGAGTAAGCATCTCGGAGTTGGAATGTATGCTTTGATGATGATCAAAGATTTTGGGTTTATACAAAGTTTATGAGAAACTTGTATTTCCAAAGAAGTGAGTGGGAGCACTATAAATTTTCCGATGAGTATGTGTTGTTAACATGTTGTTGATCGGAAATGATGTAGAATTTCTAGAAAGCATGCAGAGTTATTTGAAAAGTGTTTTTAATGGAAAGCCTGGATTAAGCTACTTGAACGTTGAGCATCAAGATCTATAAGGATAGATCAAAACGCTTAATGGTACTTTCAAATGAGCACATACCTTGACATAATCTTGAAGGTGTTCAAGATGGATCAGTCAAAGAAGGAGTTCTTGCCTGAGTTGTAAGGTATGAAGTTAAGACTTAAAGCTCGACCACGGCAGAAGAAAGAGGAAGGACGAAGGTCGTCCCCTATGCTTTTGTCATAGGCTCTATACGGTATGCCATGCTGAGTACCGCACCTGATGTGTGCCTTGCCACATATCTGGCAAGAGGGTACAAAGGTAATCTAGGAGTAGATCACCAGATAGCGGTCTAAATTATCCTTAGAGGAATAAGGATATGTTTCTCGGTTATGGAGGTGATAAAGAGTTCGACGTAAAGAGTTACGTCGATGCAAGCTTAACACCTATCCGGATAGCTCTGAGTAGAGATACCGGATACGTATAATGGAGAAACAATTTAGAATAGCTCAATGTAGAACAGTTATTTGAAATGGCTCCAAATATAGCGTAGTAGCTGCATCTACAAGATGACATAGAGATTTGCGAAGTACATACGGATCTGAAAGATTCAGACCCGTTGACTATAACATCTCTCACAAGCATAACATGATCAAACCCAGAACTCATCGAGTGTTAATCACATGGTAATGTGAACTAGATTATTGACTCTAGTAAACTCTTTGGGTGTTAGTCACATGGGGATGTGACCTTGAGTGTTAATCACATGGCGATGTGAACTAGATTATTGACTCTAGTGCAAGTGGGAGACTGTTGGAAATATGCCCTAGAGGCAATAACAAATTGATTATTATTATATTTCCTTGTTCATGATAATTGTTTATTATCCATGCTATAATTGTATTGATAGGAAACTCAGATACATGTGTGGATACATAGACAACACCATGTCCCTAGTAAGCCTCTAGTTGACTAGCTCGTTGATCAATAGATGGTTACGGTTTCCTGACCATGGACATTGGATGTCATTGATAACGGGATCACATCATTAGGAGAATGATGTGATGGACAAGACCCAATCCTAAGCCTAGAACAAGATCATGTAGTTCGTATGCTAAAGCTTTTCTAATGTCAAGTATCATTTCCTTAGACCATGAGATTGTGCAATTTCCGGATACCGTAGGAGTGCTTTGGGTGTGCCAAACGTCACAATGTAACTGGGTGGCTATAAAGGTACACTACAGGTATCTCCGAAAGTGTCTGTTGGGTTGGCACGAATCGAGACTGGGATTTGTCACTCCGTGTAAACGGAGAGGTATCTCTGGGCCCACTCGGTAGGACATCATCATAATGTGCACAATGTGATCAAGGAGTTGATCACGGGATGATGTGTTACGAAACGAGTAAAGAGACTTTCCGGTAACGAGATTGAACAAGGTATCAGGATACCGACGATCGAATCTCGGGCAAGTATCATACCGCTAGACAAAGGGAATTGTATACGGGATTGATTAAGTCCTTGACATCGTGGTTCATCCGATGAGATCATCGTGGAACATGTGGGAGCCAACATGGGTATCCAGATCCCGCTGTTGGCTATTGACCGGAGAGTCATCTCGGTCATGTCTGCATGTCTCCCGAACCCGTAGGGTCTACACACTTAAGGTTCGGTGACGCTAGGGTTATAGAGATATTAGTATGCGGTAACCCGAAAGTTGTTCGGAGTCCCGGATGAGATCCCGGACGTCACGAGGAGTTCCGGAATGGTCCGGAGGTAAAGAATTATATATAGGAAGTGCTATTTCGGCCATCGGGACAATATTCGGGGTCACCGGTATTGGACCGGGACCACCGGAAGGGTCCCGGGGGTCCACCGGGTGGGGCCACCTGCCCCGGGGGGCCACATGGGCTGTAGGGGGTGCTCCTTGGCCTATATGGGCCAAGGGCACCAGCCCCAAGAGGCCCATGCGCCAAGAGATGAGGGAAAGGAAGAGTCCTAGAGGGGGAAGGCACCTCCTAGGTGCCTTGGGGAGGAGGGACTCCTCCCCTGGCCGCACCCTTCCTTGGAGGAAGGGCCAAAGGCTGCGCCCCCCTCTCCCTTGGCCCTATATATAGTGGGGGAAAGGGAGGGCAGCAACACCTAAGCCCTGGCGCCTCCCTCTCCCTCCCATGACACATCTCCCTCCTCCCGCAGCGCTTGGCGAAGCCCTGTTGGAATCCCGCTACTTCCACCACCACGCCGTCGTGCTGCTGGATCTCCATGAACCTCTCCTCCCCCCTTGCTGGATCAAGAAGAAGGAGACGTCGCTGCTCCGTACGTGTGTTGAACGCGGAGGTGCCGTCCGTTCGACGCTAGGATCATCGGTGATTTGGATCACGACGAGTACGACTCCATCAACCCCGTTCTCTTGAACGCTTCCGCGCGCGATCTACAAGGGTATGTAGATCCACTCCTCCCTCGTTGCTAGATGACTCCATAGATTGATCTTGGTGATGCGTAGAAAATTTTGAATTTCTGCTACGTTCCCCAACAAAGCTAGCCTATGGTATGATTGTATGTTGTCCTACGGACTAAAACCCTCCGGTTTATATAGACACCGGAGGGGGCTAGGGTTACACAAGGTCGGTTACAAAGGAGGAGATATACATATCCGTATTGCCTAGCTTTCCTTCCACGCCAAGTAGAGTCCCATCCGGACACGAGACGAAGTCTTCAATCTTGTATCTTCATAGTCCAATAGTCCGGCCAAAGGATATAGTCCGGCTGTTCGGAGACCCCCTAATCCAGGACTCCCTCAGTAGCCCCTGAATCAGGCTTCAATGACGATGAGTCTGGCGTGTAGTGTTGTCTTCGGCATTGCAAGGCGGGTTCCTCCTCCGAATATACCACGGAAGAATTTGAATACAAGGATAGTGTCCGACCCTGGAAAAATAAGTTCCACATACCACCGTAGAGAGAATAATATTTCCACAAATCTAATCTGCTGACACGTTTTGGCAACATGACATCATGCCATGGCCCGGTAATTATTCGAACCGTCTTTTCTTAACCAGCCCCACACATAACGCGAGGCGGTTTCTTGACACGTCTTGTCAAAGCAGAGACCGTGTTCCCCTTATTACGGGATTCTCATCAATACGGACGTGGGTAACCCAACCGCGCCTAGGACTCCTAGATTTTAGGCAAGTCCCAAACGGCCACGAGGAGGACGCTTGATATTCACCCTCTTTATAAAGGTACAAGGCTTTTACTTTTTCCTCCCGTGCTCAATCGAATCCTTCCCCCACCTTGAGTTCTAACACCCAAAGCCTAGGTCAGGTGCTACAGACCTTCAATCATGTCCGGATCCAGCCTCCAAGGCCGGTGGATGCCCTCCTCCGTCACGGAAGAGGATATCAAGAAGTTGAGGGAGGCAAGATACCTGACCGCCGAAGTTTCGCATCGGCTGCCTGCCCGAGGGCAGGTCGTCCCTACTCCTGAACCCAATGAAGACGTCGTGTTCATCTCCCACTTCCTCCGAGGACTAGGCCTCACTCTGGATCCCTTCATTAGGGGTTTGATGTTCTATTATGGGCTAGATATCCACGATCTAGCCCCGGATTCCTTTCTCCACATCTCGGCCTTTATTATCGTATGTGAGGTCTTCCTCCGCATTACCCCTCACTTAGGCCTATGGCTCAAGACCTTCGATGTGACACCGAAGACGATCGTGGGGCAGCATGCAACGTGCGGAGGTGCATTAATAAGCAAGGTCGCTAGAGCTCCATGGCCAAAGGGTTCCTTTCCATAGGTGTCCGGTTATGGCAATGGGAGTGGTTCTACGTCACCGCTCCAGAAGTGCCAAGTGGGTAGCTTCCCCCACCTTTCGCTCGGGCCCTCCACCATAACTGATGTCATGGATCAGCAGGGGGCTGAGCTGGGGTCCAGCCAAGGATGTGCCCATACTGCAGAGCCGCATCCGAGATCTCTTCGAGGGAGATTTTAGTTTGGTTATGGTAGTGCAAGTCATGCTGGTTCGTCGAGTCCAGCCTTGCAAACGCCGACCCCTCCATATGTGGGAATTCAACCCGGAAGGACCGCGCACTATCCAGAACTTCCTCGGCCTGACGCACGAGGAGTTGTACAAATCGTTCTTCGGACCCCAAGCAGAGTGTCCGGACACTACCGAGGACGTGGGCCTAAGCAGCAACCGCACCGCGGCCCAAGTAAGTAATCCCACGGCCGAACACACCGTCTTTTTATTTATCATGACATCATTCTGAAGAGTCGTTCTTTGACCAGGACTGGATAGCAAAGGCAAAGATGATTCGGTGTTCGGCCCCCCTCCTGAAGGCTTGGACAATCTGGTGCTGGAAAAGATGCTTGAGCCAGCACCCTGCCCGGTGCCCCCAAAGGAAGATGAAGGGGGGAATAAAGAGGGCGAAAGCAGGCCTCCACCGCTACCTATTCCAACCGAGGGAATGAGCGCCTCCGTGAGGGAGGATACCCAAGGGGAAGAATCTGACGTTCCCTCGCCCCGGGGGAGGAAGAGGACTACCTCTGAAGATCCGGAAACCAAAGTTTCCAAACGGGAGAAGAAAACTTCACCAGAGGGTCCTGCCTCAGAGGGTGCTCTGGTCGCACAAAGTCCGCGCGGGGATCAGCCCTCTAACGAGCTGTAAGTAATCAAAAAGGACTTAGTAGTGACGATATACTACCTTACCTTTGAGGAGAATGACCGAAGCATTTATCATGCAGTTCGGATCTTAGCCCTTCTCAGCAGAGCTCGTCTTCGGGGGATCTTCTTCCGGAGATGATGGAGAGCGAAACGCCTCCCCCGGATTCCCCGGCTCAAGAAGCGGGCGACCTTGAAGTGTCGTCGCGGAGGGTCACTCCGGATCCGGTGAGGCCACAAGATAATCCTATGGTCGCCCGAAGTCCCCAGTATCCGGCTCTTGAAGAGAGCAACCAAAAGAATCCAACACCGTCTGGTATGCGGTCGGACGCACTGAGGGATCTGCTAGAGCGAGCCACTATCTCAGAAGAGCACTGTACATTGATGGGTAATGCGATTGAAAGGATTTCATCCGCCGAAAGCGGGTTGCATGAAGCCTTTATGAGTCTACTGACGGGCTTTGAGGTATGTGAAATGATATACATTTGTGATAGTACCGCACATTTTTAGGTGTGTCGTGTGTAGATAGTAGCCCCTCAGACTCTGGTTGTCGTCGGGAACGGCGACGAACATAGGATCATAGTCCCAGGTAATAACCAGACCGCCTTTATGTGCAGGTGTCTGAAGCTCCGGTGGCTAGCCGGACTAATGGGGTTGCTGAACTAAAGCGGCGACTGGATGCGGCGGATGCCGACATCGAGCCTGTTAACAGGCGGCTTGATGAGGCACATGGTAGGTGATGTTTATAGTGAATGTCACATAGTAAGAGCAGCGTGATGCCAGTATCTTTAATATGTTGTGACTGCAGATGGAGCTGCCACCGTGGATGCCCTATGGGCGGAGCTTGCCCGAGCCAAGGAGCAAGCAAGGAGTAGTAATGCGGCCGCTTTGAAGGTGGCCGAAGAGTTGAGAGCCGAGAAGGCCGCGCATAGCGAGAGCAAAGAGAAAATGGCCAAAATGGCTGTGAAGTTAAAAGACACTGCCGACCACTGCCAGTTTCTTGAAGAAGAAAACCGGGCGAAGGCTACAGACCTCGAAAAGGCCGCAATGGCGACCAAAGACACCCGCTCTGCAATGAGAGCAAAGAAGGAGGAACTGCGTGAAGCCGGGGATATTGTGTCTGGGAAGCCCTTTATGCTGCGGAGGAAGTTCGGAGATCCGCGGTATGCCCCTCTGGATCGGCTGTGGAGTTCGCCTGACGCATATCTGGACTTGGCGGCGAGCGCTGTCGATGCGGCCGAATACTTCCGAGATCAAACAGATCGTGAAGTGGACAAGCTATTCTGGTCGCAATTTAACGTTCCAGAGCGTCCACTTCCATTGACTGATCAGCTTGCCGAATGGGCTGAACTCAATAGATTGTCCGGACTCGCCATGAGGTCTGTCGTGGATCATCTGTGGCCAAAAAGGCCAAAGCCGAACAACTATTTTAGCTTGGTGCAATAGTTCCTTGGTGCGGTGCCACTCATTAATGCAATGAAGAGGTCAGCGTGCATAGAAGGCTCGCGGATGGCCCTTGCCCATGTCAAAACATACTGGGCAGAGATGGATGCCACCTCTATCGCGGCGCAGGGTTCGGCCATAGGCCGAGTGGCTGCTGAGCACTATTTTGAAGAAGTTCTTGAGGGCGCTCGTTTGATAGAGGCCCGGTGCGCGAAGAATGTCATGTTTGAGTGACATGTATTCCCATTGTAAAAACAAGGTTTTATTGAATTTATCAAGGCTGTATTTATACTTTTGCCCGAAAGTATTGTGATGCCTCCTGTGTGGCCGTTTATGTATATATGTATATAACTTGAAAGATTGCAGTCGTCGGCTTCAGCCCCCACGCGTATAATGCGGGGGTGTTCGCAGAAGACGCGTATTCACACTTAATCCAACGTCTTGGTCCTATTAAGGAGGTGATAGCGCAGCGAACTAGGAAACCGGACTATAATGCTTTAACACTTTCACTTAGCCAGAGGAGTTTGATAGTGGGGCTACTATATAGCCCCTGGTGGCTCCGCACTCATCCAGATTCGGGGTGCATACATGCCTGGCCGGGAAACAGCCCTTCGTTAATGCGGAGGAATCCCGAAGATTCCAATAGGTCATCGAGTGGTTGACCAGTCTCACGCTATATCATGACAGTCAGTTTTCGGCTTTCTCTACTAAGGTGCTCGTCCGGATGAACTAGGGCACAATCGCAGTAGTTCTCCTCGTGCCGCCTTAGCCGATAGAGCGGAACATAAGGCAGCAAAACATAGGAGCCGGGCAAACCCAACATTTGACCAAAGACATGATTCGGAGCTGATGCATATAAGGCCAAACTCGCGACGCCGAACACTCCCTAAGGTATTCGGTCTTTTATGGTGTAAACCGGGCCTAAACAGTGCCCTTTGTAATAAGCCCCTGGTGTCCAGGTACATGCATTATTCTGACGTGGCCACATGCCAAGACGTCAGCATCCTTCTCAATTGTAATGAGAATTCAAGGGATGTGTAGCAACAAGAGACAGTAAAAAAGGTTTACGCAGGGTCTTAATCTAAAAAGAATCCTTGGAACGGGTCCCTGCTGCACGTCTGCGCTTGTTTCTCCGTTGTGCTGTATCCTGGATGGGTGTAGCACGATGGTCATCTGTAAAAGAGAGGAACTTAGTTGAAAAAGTTGTCGCGCAAAAAGGTAGGTTATACTAAAGAAACCATGTACAATGCAAGATGAGTAAGATTGAGCCTAATTGCCACTTGTTTGCGCACGTTGAGCCCCTTGTATTGTACTAGGGGTATGGCCATCAAACCTGTATTAATTACATATAGCTGCACCGGACACGTCTAACCACGTCTGTGGTCTTAACGACCTGTCGAATGCTTGAGTTGGTGAGGCTGTTTAGTGTGCGGCTGCCAAGGCGGCCGCACTGTCTTCGGCGCTCAAGGAACGCTCAATATTTCCATTTACTGTAATGATGCGGCGTGGACCGGGCATCTTAAGCGTGAGGGAAGCGTAATGCGGTATTGGATTAAAGCGAGCGAAAGCTTCGCGTTCGAGTAGTGCTTGATAGCCACTTTGGAACGGAGTGATGTGGAAGGTTAAATTTTCGCTGCGGAAGTTATCGGGGAAGCCGAATATAACCTTAGTAGCAGGGAGCCCTTGGAATGAGCCTCTGGACCTGGCGTTACTCCTTTAAAGGTAGCATTGCTGCGGAAAATATTTGTTGGGTCTATCCCCATTTTGCGAACTGTATCTTGATATATCAGATTGATACTGCTGCCGCCATCCATCAGGACTCATGAGAAGTGGTATCCGCCAATTATTGGATCTAATACCAAGGCAGCTCATCTTGCATGCCGGATACTTGCCGAGTAGTCCCGATGATCGAAGGTGATCGATTGAGACGACCAGTGGCGGAGCTCTGCGGTGATAGGCCCTGGGACATGTTTCTCTAAAGGTGCCGCTTTGTTTCTCCCTTTTATCATGTGTAACACGTTGACTGTTTTGACTTCTGGTGGGAATTTCTTCTGTTCCCCTGTGTTTTGCTTGCGAGGCTCGTCATCATCTTCACTTGGTGTATCCTGCCACTTGTGTTCGGCGTTGAGCTTGTCGGACTGTTTGAAGACCCAACATTCTCTGTGGGTATGATTTGCAGGTTTATCAGGGGTGCTATGGATCTGACATATTTGGTCCAGAATTTTGTTTAGGCTGGACAATTCGTCTCTGTTGCCTTTGGAGGGCGGCTTTTGCTGACCTGGCCGAGAGCTTCTGAATCCGGCGTTTACCGTCATGCTCTTCGGGCTGTCTTCTTTATTCCGGCACTTATTATTGCTGCGTCGTGATTTCCCGTTTCCATCCCTGACTTCGGATGTACTTGGGTCGCTGGTGCTGCATCGGGCTAACCAGCTGTCCTCGCCCGCGCAAAAGTGGGTCATGAGGCTTGTTAATGCTGCCATTGTTCTCGGCTTTTCTTGACCGAGGTGTCTGGCAAGCCATTCGTCTTGAACGCTATGCTTGAAAACTGCTAAGGCTTCGGCGTCCGGCCAGTCGACTATTTGGTTCTTTTTAGAGAGGAACCTGTTCCAAAGTTTTCGGGCTGATTCACCGGGCTGTTGAGTTATATGACTTAAATCGTCTGCATCCGGTGGTTGGACATATGGCCCTCGAAAATTTGCCCGAAAGGCGTCTTCAAGCTCTTCCCAGCTTTCGATGGAGTTTTCGGGGAGGCTTTTAAGCCAATGCCGAGCTGGCCCCTTGAGCTTGAGGGGTAAGTACTTGATGGCGTGGAGATCGTCTCCTCGAGCCAGATGGATATGGAGGATGTAGTCCTCAATCCAGACCCCAGGGTCTGTTATTCCGTTGTACGCCTCTATGTTTACGGGTTTGAATCCCTCTAGAAATTCATGGTCCAACACCTCGTCGGTGAAACATAGGGGGTGTGCGGCACCCCTATATTTGGGTGTACCATGGTGTTCGGATGTTTGTTGTGTTGCATTGTATGTTGGAGCGCGCTTGCGTGGTCCATAGATGGATCTGGTTGTGTCGTCCTTTTGATGCGAGCCCTTACGCGGATCGCGTACTGGTTTATGTGCGGCGTCGTTTGCCGCTTTATGTTGGCTATGAGGTCGTCTATCCGACCGGATGGCCATTTTATTTTTTAATTGTGGAGGATCTAAGGCCTCCTCATTGAATTCAGGTAGCAACTTTCGCTTCGGGTAGCTCTTGGTGTGGTGATTACTGCCGCACTTCGCTGCTGTGTTGAGTAATTCACTCCATCTGATTTTGAGTGTGTTTTGCGCAGCCCTGAGCCTTTGCTTCTGCTTTTTTAGACTCCTCGTAGTGGCAACCAGCCTTTGATGGGCATTCTGTTGCTCCGGGTGCCTGTCCGGTGTGATGTCGTCCAGACTGTTATCTTCGACGGAGTCAGGTTGTTCGGTTTGATTCTCCGTGTCGCCCTGGTCGGGCGATGGTTCACCCTGCTCTATCGCTGGGCCTATATGACCGATGTTTCTGCCGAGGCGGGGTTTGGAGCGGTGCTTGCGCCGCCGTTTTGACTGCTTCTCGAGGGGACAATCCTTCATTGCGTCCTTCCGTTCCTCGTCGTCATTTTCTTTGGGTGTGTCCACCATGTATACATCATATGATGAAGCGGACGTCTAGTGCCCTGTGGGCGGTGGTTCCTGTTCGTCTCCTGCATCGTTGTCCATACCATCGATGTCTTCAGAGTCGTAGTCCAGCATGTCGGTTAGGTCATCGACAGTGGCTATTAAGTGGGTGGTGGGTGGGCGACGAATTTCTTCGTCATTCGCATCCCAATCCTGCCGAACGTAGTTCGGCCAGGATTCTCCTAACAGGGAGAGAGACCTTAATGAGTTCAGTATGTCACTGAAGGGCGAGTGCTGAAAAACATCCACGGAGGTAAACTCCATGATCGGCGCCCAGCCGGATTCGACAGGCATGGGCACAGGCGGTTTGGAGTCCGTGGCCGGAGAAGGATCCGGTAGTTTGGCAACACGGCTCTCATGAAAGGTAAGGTCGTTCCTTGGCTCGATCACCGCTGAGAGTACGGCCTCCATGGCAGGGTCTATCCACCCGTCCATGGATGGCACGATTGGCTCCGAATTGAGGGTCGGAGCAGTCGCCGGTGCGATATCCTGAACACTGTCCGACGGCAGAGCTAAATCATGCTCATCGAGACCGTGCAGCACACTTGGCAGGGGTTCGAATCCGTCGAAGATCAAGTCTCCGTGGATATCGGTCGTGTAGTTTAAGCTTCCAAACCTGACCTGGTGGCCAGGGCATAACTTTCGATCTGCTCCAGATGGCCAAGCGAGTTGGTCCGCAGTGCGAAGCCGCCGAATACGAAGATCTGTCCAGGGAGAAAAGTCTCACCCTGGACTGCATCGCTATCGATGATTGAAGGAGCCATCAAGCCTAATGGCGACGACACAGATGAACTCTCAATGAAAGCACCAATGTCGGTGTCAAAACCGGCGGATCTCGGGTAGGGGGTCCCGAACTGTGCGTCTAAGGCGGATGGTAACAGGAGGCAGGGGACACGATGTTTTACCCAAGTTCGTGCCCTCTTGATGGAGGCAAAACCCTACGTCCTGCTTGATTTATTCTTGATGATATGAGTATTACAAGAGTTGATCTACCATGAGATCAGAGAGGCTAAACCCTAAAAGCTAGCCTATGGTATGATTGTATGTTGTCCTACGGACTAAAACCCTCCGGTTTATATAGACACCGGAGGGGCTAGGGTTACACAAGGTCGGTTACAATGGAGTAGATATACATATCCGTATTGCCTAGCTTGCCTTCCACGCCAAGTAGAGTCCCATCCGGACACGAGACGAAGTCTTCAATCTTGTATCTTCATAGTCCAACAGTCCGACCAAAGGATATATCCGGCTGTACGGAGACCCCCTAATCCAGGACTCCCTCAATGCTCATACTTTTTCATTGTAATATCCATGCTAGTTTATTTTCTTTTTTATGCTTTCTTCTTGTGTGTTTGATAAACCTTAAGAAAAACAAAAAAATTAGTTGTAGCTTTTTTGCTAGTTTACTTTTCATGCTACAGTAGTAGTAATTAAAAAGAAAACCCAAAAAGATTTCTCGTTCTTCTTTTGCTTGTCGGGAGCTTTCCTGTGTAAATAGTTTTGTTTCTTTTCTTTCCTTTGGGGGTCGAGAGGAGAAGACCATAATGAAAATGTTGAGTGGCTCTTATATGCATTATTGTTGATCTAATGCATTACCTTGTCTTCTCTCTTAAATTGAATGCTTGCAGATTCCAGCTTAGTCCAATGCACGTGCACTATTATTATTATCCACACTATTCGGTCGTGCAAGTGAAAGGCAATAATGATGATTATATGATGAGCTTATTGAGATGAGAAAAGCTGGTATGAAATCGACCTCTCTTGTTTTTGTAAATATGATTATTCATCGTTCCTGATTCAGCTTATTATGAATAAACATGTTTGCAATGACAATTAGAGATTGTAGTTGCTTATGCCATGCTTAATTAGCTAGGAGCTTATAATGGTTTACCTTGCGTGCCAACATGCTATTAAAATGGTTGTGATGTGGTATGATAGGGTGGTATCCTCTTTTGAACGATTAGAGTGGCTTGACATGGCACATGTTCACGCATGTAGTTGAAACAAAATTAACATAGCCTCTACGATATTTATGTTCATTGTGCATTATATCCTATTCATGCTTGCATTCGGTGTTGATTAATTTTAATGCATATTCATGACTGTTGTCGCTCTCTAGCTGGTCGCTTCCCAGCCTTTTTCTAGCCTTCACCTGTACTAAGCGGGAATGCTGCTTGTGCATCCAACTCCATAAACCCCAAAGTTATTCCATATGAGTCCACCATACCTACCTATACACGGTATCTACCTGCTGTTCCAAGTAAATTTGTATGTGCCAAACTCTAAACCTTCAAATAAACATTATGTTTTGTATGCTCGAATAGCTCATGTATCAACTAGGGCTGTCTGTATCTTCCATGCTAGGCGGGTTATTCTCAAGAGGAGTGGACTCCGCTCCTCACTCACGAGAAAATGGCTGGTCATCGGGATGCCCAATCCCATGCTTTATGCAAATCAAATCAAAGTAACTGCAAACAAAACTCCCCCGGGACTCTTGTTAGTTGGAGGCACTCGTTGTTTCGAGCAAGCCATGGATTGCTGCTTGTTGGTGGAGGGGGGGGTATAAACTTCACCATTCTGTTTGGGAACCGCCTATAATGTGTGTAGCATGGAAGATATCGAGATCTCTCAGTTGTTATGTTGACAATGAAAGTATACCGCTCAAAATATTATTCATATCTATTTCAAAACCGAGCTCTGGCACCTCTACAAATCCCTGCTTCCCTCTGCGAAGGGCCTATCCATTTACTTCTATGTTGAGTCATCATCCTCTTATTAAAGAGCACTAGTTGGAGAGCACCGCTGTCATTTGCATTCATTACTGTTAGTTTACATTGAGTATGACTTGACCGGATCTCTTTTACCATAAATTACAATGTCTAGTCAGTCCTTGATCTTTAAAGGTGCTCTGCATTTATGTTTTGCGGTCTCGGAAAGGGCTAGCGAGATACCATCTTGTCATATCATATCATGATTGTTTTGAGAAAGTGTTGTCATCCGAGATTTATTATTATTGCTCACTAGTTGATTATGTCATTGATATTAGTAAACACTAGTTGTCAACCTGTGCATTCGCACGGCCTGGCCTGCAAAACTCAATGCTAATTACAATTTTATTTCCTAATCAACTTAAAGTCATCATGTGGCCTTCTTGGATAGTCTAAATCTTATAGTACGCCTGTTTCAGTTTACTTTGCATGTTAGAATTTTCCTAAATCAACATTTTATATGAAACAATTTGGCTGTTTACATCATCCATATATATTAAATGGGGAATTTACATATTTATTTGGTATTGTAGACTTTAGTTATTATTTTCAATAAACATGGTGAAAGTTTAGAAAGTTTGAGTTAAGTCAATATTAACATGCAAGGTAAAATCAGAATGAGTGATTACTTATGTGTTAGGAACGAAATGATTTAGTTATCTCGATAATATAATAACTGACACGCTAAATATTTGGTTAACATCTTTTTTTAGGAGTCTCCTGAGGGTATCAGAGGTCCTGAGTTCAATCATCTTAAAATGTTCGTGTAAAAGCTAATGTTGTGGAGAAATGTGTTAGTCATTATTTTATACTTTCTTCGATAAATTATGCTCACGTTGATACGGAAATATTACCAATTCTACGTCAAATTAATAATAAAAAATTGAACATAAAAATGACATACTTGTTTATATTACATAATATTTTTTGAAAATTTTGTAATCTCTATTTCTTCAGTCTCCAACACTATACAATTTAGCTTTCTAGAAAATTTGCAATTTCCAAATCAGTTTAATAGTACGGCACCTCATTAAGAAACAAAAGAACACACAACTTCAGGTTTTAAAACTGTAGGAGAAAAAATTGAAAATGTAGGGCCCCAATATCAAACCTGTTGCACGCAATTGGTCATGCTCCTTCGTGACTCTGAACAACGAAGCGGTGCACCATGACTACGACACAGTCGCATATCTGGACACTTGAAAAACCGCTTGTGCGTATTTTCATACTACTTTGTCCTTGTACGTCATGGTCAAAGAAGGTTTGGTCATGATCGTAATAGCAAATCGACTCTATATGTTAGTAATCGTAGAATAAAACTACATAATACATTTGGTTGCTTCAAACCTTCAACAAGAGAAGAATGAATATGTGAAGAAGAAATAACATGCGTTGAATACCGGAAAATATCATGAAGGAGAACATATCAAGTGCACATACTACTTTTCATATTGAGATTTTTCATCTATGTTAGATTTTATATCATTCATATACGCTTCCACAAATCCATCTCCTACACGACCTTATTCAGTATCATCATCACCTCACGGATTTCACATGGATTCCACTTCCATGTGGTGTAAGAGATAAATGTCAGTGTGGAAGATAGATAGATCAGTACAAAATATGATTGCATACCTCAACATGTGTGTACGAAGCTCCTGTTTTTCCTGGTTTGTTGAACTGATCGAAAGCAGGCGTGGCTTGCAGAACAACATGTCCGGTAGCGCTGCTTTGAACAATCCCATGTTGTCTTGAACTAAAACCACAACACTTATTTGGGATCGGAGGGAGTATTATATAGTGTATATACTATTATGTAAAAGGGGAAGAAACAGAACTGCACTGATTAATTAAAGTAAAACTAAGAAAAAAGAGAATAACAACATGAGAAGTGAAACATCCCGTACCATCTTGAGCAGTATCAATTTCTGAAGCAGTTTTATCCTCCATTAAGAGAATAGCAGAGGTTGCACATGCAGCTATTTTGGGATTATTCTTGGGACTAATTCCGAGAAATATATGAGCTATACGTCATGTGCATATCTCCTAGTGTTCCCAAAGATATCATCCGTCACTCTAGAGATCTCAATACCATGCTAACTCCAAGAATTTCCTTCTTCACTACATAAATCATCATCTTCTCCATAACAAAGAAAAATGCACACACTTTAGAATGAATAAAGGTAGCATGAGATTACCTCACATATATTGTTATTATGTATTCATCAATACATCGTTTACTTCTCTTTGGATTGCAGAAACTAAAGGTTCTTTTTTTTAGTCGCACACTGACCCGAGACATGCCTCAACTTGTATCTTCAATTTTCAGCTTATCATAGAATTTTTTTTTTGAAATTCGATAAGTTGCACATCGTCCAAGTGAGCTATCCTTAGACATGGTAAAGTTTACAAAGATGATTCACTACCTTACTATGTAATGAACAGATGGAAAATTCGCTCAACTTCTAGGATAATCTTGGAACTACAACTGCAACAGTTAGAATAATAATCTTGGTTTTTTCATTTGAATAAAAGAACACAAACCATCATGAAGCCCCTATTGATTAGAAAAACCATGATTCTGACCTTTTTTTGTGGAACATGATTCCCATCTACTGTAATATTTAACCTTAAGCACATAGTATTTAGACATTAAAAGTGAAAAAACTCCTAGCAAAACCATGCATGTATGCATGAAAGAAAGATCAACAGTTATATTATCCATTTAATCATGGGAAGAACATATATAAGTTAATAAAGTACAAAAGCAATCAATCAAGCGTAGGGAATTTACCTGTTCGCTAGCTAGCATGGGCTATTAGCCAATAGAACACGTACTTGAGGATTCAATCAGCCAGGATGTGTGGTAGTTCCATGCATATCTAGTCAGCTTGCTCCGTCGTCATCGCCGGCTAGTACTTGCACATGGATTCAATCAGCCACAGTGTATGGTACTTTCATGAGCATCTGGTTAGCTAGCTTCGTCGGGTACTTGCGCATTTAATCATCTTGCTTCGTTATAGTTGCCGGCTGCACGTGCGAGGCTGTGCCAATATAACAAAACCTAGGATATAAGCGGAGACCTGATGGTTGTACATGGCTGCTTCACATGGATTCAATCAGCCATGATGTGCGGTAGTTTCATGCACATCTGATCTGCTTGTTGCGTCGTTGTTGCCGGCGTGTACTTGTGCATCTAATGAGCTTGCTTGGTCATAGTTAACGACGGGACGTGCAAGGCTGTGCCAATGTAAACAAACCCTGGCATAGCGGAGACCTGATGGTTGTACATGGATGCTTCGTCAAGGGCACTACGGGGCCCGGGGGCGCATGGACGCTCAAATAAACAGTAGCCGGAGGTTGCCAATGGCGGTTCCGTGTGTTGATGTCGCCTAGAAGTTGTTTGTTGGGATATCTCCGAGAGAATATTACGGGATTCTTTTTTGTACAGTTCAAAGAAGAAGAGAAGATTACGGGATTGTATTTTCCAGATTTGCTTTTCCTTCCCTAGTGAAACGTGGGAACATCTTTCCCTAGTTTTTTTCTTAATGCTAAACGTGAGAACGTGTTATAAATTCTTAACGTGAGACAAACATATCTTTTCCTATTTTTTTTCTTAATGCTAACGTGGGTATGTGTTAGAAAACTAAACGTGGAAATATATCCCTCCCTAGTTTTTTTCATAAACCGATAATAGATCTACACCGTAATAATTCGGTCCCACCAGATTACGTTCCCTAGTTTTTTTTCATAAACCTATAATAGATCTACACCATAATAATTCGGTCCCACCATATTAACGGTTCTTAATTACTGATTAACGTGGGAATTTCTTGGGAGTCTGTAATTAGTATAGGTATAGATGAGACCTAAATGTTATTGTGAATATGGTTAGTTCATAATCTTTGCTGAAAATATGAATGTTGGCTTTACATATTTACAACAACAAGAGCAAACCGAGTTTGTAAAAGTTTTTGTTTATCACTTTTAGTTTATCAACTGAATTGCTTGAGGATAAGCAAAGGTTTAAGCTTGGGGGAGTTGATACGTCTCCGTCGTATCTACTTTTCCAAACACTTTTGCCCTTGTTTTGGACTCTAACTTGCATGATTTGAATGGAACTAACCCGGACTGACGCTGTTTTCAGCAGAATCGCCATGGTGTTAATTTTGTGAAGAAATAAAAGTTCTTGGAATGACCTGAAAATCAACGGAGAATTATTTTGGAATATATAAAAAATACTTGAAGAAAGATCCACGTCAGGGGGCCCACCACCTGTCCACGAGGGTGGGGGCGCGCCCCCTGCCTCATGGGACCCCTGACGCTCCACCGACCTCAACCTTGACTCCATATATTCACTTTCGGGGAGAAAAAAATCAGGGAGAAGGATTCATTGTGTTTTACGATACGGAGCCGTCGCCAAGCCCTAAACTCTCTCGGGTGGGCTGATCTGGAGTCCGTTCGGGGCTCTGGAGTGGGGAATCCGCCGCCATCGTCATCATCAACCTTCATCCATCACCAATTTCATGATGCTCACCGCCGTGCGTGAGTAATTCCATCGTAGGCTTGCTGGACGGTGATGGGTTGGATGAGATTTATCATGTAATCGAGTTAGTTTTGTTAGGGTTTGATCCCTAGTATCCACTATGTTCTGAGATTGATGTTGCTATGACTTTGCTATGCTTAATGCTTGTCACTAGGGCCCGAGTGCCATGATTTTAGATCTGAACCTATTATGTGTTTTCTTGAATATATGTGAGTTCTTGATCCTATCTTGCAAGTCTATAGTCACCTACTATGTGTTATGATCCGGCAACCCCAAAGTGACAATAATCGAGACCACTCCCGGTGATGGCCGTAGTTTGAGGAGTTCATGTATTCACTATGTGTTAATGCTTTAATTTGGTCCAGTACTCTATTAAAAGGAGGCCTTAATATCCCTTAGTTTCCAGTAGGGCACCGTTGCCACGGGAGGGTAGGACAAAAGATGTCATGCAATTTCTTTCCATAAGCACGTATGACTATATTCGGAATACATGCGTACATTACATTGATGAACTGGAGCCAGTTCTGTGTCACCCTAGGTTATGACTGTTACATGATCGATCGCATCCGGCATAATTCTCCATCACCGATCCAATGCCTACGAGCTTTCCATATATTGTTCTTCGCTTATTTACTTTTCCGTTGCTATTGTTACAATCACTATAAAACCCCAAAAATATTACTTTTGCTACCATTACCTTTTGCCACCGTTACCACTACTATCATATTACTTTGCTACTAAATACCTTGCTGTAGATATTAAGTTTCCAGGTGTGTTTGAATTGACAACTCAGCTGTAAATACTTGAGAATGTTCTTTGGCTCCCCTTGTGTCGAATCAATAAATTTGGGTTGAATACTCTACCCTCGAAAACTGTTGTGATCCCCTATACTTGTGGGTTATCAAGGATCTTTCATGGAACGAACGCAATCCAGGAGACTTGGGGTGGAAGTCAGAGACGCAACGAGGCGGCCACAAGGTAGGAGGGCGTGCCCATGGGGGGTAGGCGCGCCCCCACCCTCATGGGCCCCCTGTAGCTCCACAGACGTACTACTTTCGCCTATATATACTCTTATACCCTAAAAACATCCAGAAGAGCCATGAAAGCACTTTTCCACCGCTGCAACCTTCTGTACCCGTGAGATCCCATTTTGGGCCTTTTCCGGCTATCTGCCGAAGGGGGAATCGATCACGGAGGGCTTCTACATCAACACCATAGCCTCTCCAATGATGTGTGAGTAATTTACCACAGACCTTCGGGTCCATAGTTATTAGCTAGATGGCTTCTTCTCTCTCTTTGGTTCTCAATACAAAGTTCTCCTCGAAGTTCTTGGAGATCTATTCAATGTAATATTCTTTTGCGGTGTGTTTGCCGAGATCCGATGAATTGTGGATTTATGATCAAGTTTATCTATGAATAATATTTGGTTCTTCTCTTAATTCTTATATGCATGATTTGATATCTTTGCAAGTCTCTTCGAATTATCGGTTTTGTTTGGCCTACTAGATTGATCTTTCTTGCAATGGGAGAAGTGCTTAGCTTTGGGTTCAATCTTGCGGTGTCCTTTCCCAGTGACAGTAGGGGCAGTAAGGCACATATTGTATTGTTGCCATCAAGGATAAAAAGATGGGGTTTATATCATATTGCTTGAGTTTATCCCTCTACATCATGTCATCTTACCTAAAGCATTAATCTGTTCTTATGAACTTAATACTCTAGATGCATGCTGGATAGTGGTCGATGTGTGGAGTAATAGTAGTAGATGCAGAATCTTTTCGGTCTACTTAACACGGACGTGATGCCTATATTTCATAATCATTGCCTAGATATTCTCATAACTATGCGCTTTTCTATCAATTGCTCGACAGTAATTTGTTCACCCACCGTAATACATGCTATCATGAGAGAAGCCACTAGTGAAACCTATGGCCCCCGGGTCTATTTTATATCATATAAGTTTCTGATCTACAATTCTAGTTTACTATTTATTTTATTTTGCAATCTGTACTTTTCAATCTATACAAGAAAAATACCAAAAATATTTATATTATTATCTTTATCAGATCTCACTTTTGCAAGTGGTCGTGAAGGGATTGACAACCCCTTTATCGCGTTGGTTGCAAGGTTCTTGATTGTTTGTGAAGGTACTAGGCGACTTGCATGTAGTCTCCTACTGGATTGATACCTTGGTTCTCAAAAACTGAGGGAAATACTTACACTACTTTGCTGCATCACCCTTTCCTCTTGAAGGGAAAACCAACGCATGCTCAAGAGGTGGCAAGAAGGATTTCTGGCGCCGTTATCGGGGAGATCTACGCTCAAGTCAAGACATACCAAGTACCCATCATAAACTCTTCTCCCTCGCATTACATTATTTTCCATTCGTCTCTTGTTTTCCTCTCCCCCACTTCACCTTTGCCGTTTTATTCACCCCTTGTTCCGTTCGTCCTTCTGTTTGCTCTATTACCATGTGCCTTCTTTTTGCTTGCATCTTCGCTTGCTAAGAGTTTATGGATCCTCATCCCCTTGCCAATCTTTTCAAGAGATCCAATCATGATGAACCAATTTCTAGTGAGTTGAGTGCACTAGAATATCTTTATGAGGGTTTTCTTGAAATTTGTGAATCTGAAAAGTGTGATGAATAACTTTATGAAGCGATTCATGATAGATCTTTGAATAAAAAGCATGATTGCAATGATTTTATTATAAATTCTATTGATGTAAATTGTGCTAATAATATGAAAAACCCTAAGCTTGGGGATGCTAGTTTTTCTATGTCCTCTACTTGTTGCAATGATCATGATTGGGGCGACTCTTCTTATGATCTTGAAATGTTATTTAAGCCCCATGATGAATATGAGATTGATAGTAGTGTTTGCAATATTATTGAAAGTGGGTTTGGAATAGTGTCAACTCTAGATCCCACATATTTGGATAATGTTCAATCTTATGAAATTTTTGAGAAAAGTGGGTTTGGAGAGGTCATGACTTTAGTTAATGTTAATCCCACAATTTTGGAAGAGTGTCAACTTCGCATGGATGTGGATCGTGTTGAAAATATTTTATGTGATAGCTATTTTGTTGAATTTTCTTATGATCCCACATGTAATTATTATGAGAGAGGAAAATATGGTTGTAGAAATTTTCATGTTACAAAATTACCTCTCGTTATGTTGAGATTGCTATTGTTTCTTTCCACTTTCTTGCATATGCTAGTTTTTGCTTGCTATGATAATTTGTTTGCCTATAAGATGCCTATGCATAGGAAGTATGTTAGACTTAGATGTGTTTGTCACGTGTTTCATGATGCTTTCTTTGCGCTTCAATTCTTGTCTTTCATGTGAGCATCATTAAAATTATAGATGCCTAGCTAGGGGCGTTAAACGATAGCGCTTTTTGGGAGGTAACCCAATTTTATTTTTGTTCCTTGCTTTTTGTTCCTGTTTAGTAATAAATAAATCATCCATCCTCTGTTATGATTGTGCTTTTATGTTTTAATTAGTGTTTGTGCCAAGTAAAGCCTTTAGGATCTTCTTGGGTGAATGTTGTTTGATCTTGCTGAAAAAACAGAAAGTATGCTCTCACTAGAATAATTTTAGTTTTTACAGAGAGCGATAAAATACCAATTCCAACTGCAGTAGATCAATATAAAAATTATTTAGGTCTTCCTAATGTTTCAGAATTTTTGGAGTTACATAAGTATTCGAAACCTCCAGATTGCTATAGATTGTTCTGTTTTTGACAGATTCTGTTTTTCATGTGTTGTTTGCTTATTTTGATAAATCTATGACTAGTGTCGGGGGGTATGGACCATAGAGAAGTTGGAATACAGTGGGTTTAACACCAATATAAATAAATAATGATTTCATTACAGTACATTAAAGTGGTGGTTTGCTTTCTTATACTAACGGAGCTCATGAGATTTTCTGTTGAGTTTTGTGTTGTGAAGTTTTCAAGTTTTTGAGTAAAGATTTGATGGATTTTGGAACAAGGAGTGGCAAGATCCTAATCTTGGGTATTCCCAAGGCACCCCAAGGTAAAATTCAAGGACAACCAAAAGCCTAAGCTTGGGGATGCCCCGGAAGGCATCCCCTCTTTCGTCTTCATCTATCGGTAACTTTACGTGAGGCTATAGTTTTATTCACCACATGATATGTGTTTTGCTTGGAGCGTCTTGTATGATTTGAGTCTTTGCTTTTTAGTTTACCACAGTCATCATTTCTGTACACACCTTTTGGGATAGACACACATGAATCGGAATTTATTAGAATACTTTATGTGCATCACTTATATCTTTTGAGCTAGATAATTTTGCTCTAGTGCTTCACTTATATCTATTTAGAGCATGGTGGTGGTTTTATTTTATAGAAATTATTGATCTCTCATGCTTCACTTATATTATTTTGAGAGTATTTTAGAACAACATGGTAATTTTCTTTGGTTATGAAATTATTCCTAATATGATAGGCATCCAAGATGGGTATAATAAAAACTTTCATATAGAGTGCATTGAATACTATGAGAAGTTTGATACTTGATGATTGTTTTAATATATGAAGATGGTGATATTAGAGTCATGCTAGTTGAGTATTTGTGAATTTGAGAAATACTTGTGTTAAGGTTTGCAAGTCCCGTAGCATGCACGTATGGTAACCGTTGTGTAACAAATTTGAAGCATGATGTGTTTCTTTGATTGCCCTCCTTATGAGTGGCGGTCGGGGGTGACGATGGTCTTTTCCTACCAATCTATACCCCTAGGAGCATGTGCGTAGTGCTTGGTTTTGATGACTTGTAGATTTTTGCAATAAGTATGTGAGTTCTTTATGACTAATGTTGACTCCATGGATTATACGCACTCTCACCCTTCCATCATTGCTAGCCTCTTCGGTACCGTGCATTGCCCTTTCTCACCTTGAGAGTTGTTGCAAACTTCGCCGGTGCATCCAAATCCCGTGATATGATACGCTCTATCACACATAAGCCTCCTTATATCTTCCTCAAAACAGCCACCATACCTACCTATTATGGCATTTCCATAGCCATTCCGAGATATATTGCCATGCAACTTTCCACTGTTCCGTTTATTATGACAAGCTTCATCATTGTCATATTGCCTTGCATGATCATGTAGTTGACATCGTATTTGTGGCAAAGCCACCGCCCATAATTTTTTATACATGTCACTCTTGAATCATTGCACATCTCGGTACACCGCCGGAGGCATTCATATAGAGTCATATTTTGTTCTAGTATTGAGTTGTAATTTTTGAGTTGTAAATAAATAGAAGTGTGATGATCATCATTATTAGAAAATTGTCCCGTGTGAGGAAAAAAAAGAAGAGAAAGGCCAAAAAAATAAGAGAAGGCCCAAAATAAATGAGAGAAAAAGAGAGAAGGGACAATGTTACTATCCTTTTTCCACACTTGTGCTTCAAAGTAGCACCATGATCTTCATGATAGAGAGCCTCTTATTTTGACACTTTCATATACTAGTGGGAATTTTCATTATAGAACATGGCTTGTATATTCCAACAATGGGCTTCCTCAAAATGCCCTAGGTCTTCATGAGCAAGCAAGTTGGATGCACACCCACTTAGTTTCTTTTGTTGAGATTTCATACATTTATAGCTCTAGTGCATCTGTTGCATGGCAATCCCTACTCCTCGCATTGACATCAATTGATGGGCATCTCCATAGCCCATTGATTAGCCGCGTCGATGTGAGACTTTCTCCCTTTTTGTCTTCTCCACAGAACCTCCATCGTCATATTCTGTTCCACCTATAGTGTTATGTCCATGGCTTGCGCTCATGTATTGCGTGAAAGTTGAAAAAGTTTGAGAATACTAAAGTATGAAACAATTGCTTGGCTTGTCATTGGGGTTGTTCATGATGGGAGTATTTTGTGTGACGAAAATGAAGCATGGCTAAACTATATGATTTTGTAGGGATGAGCTTTCTTTGGCTATGTTATTTTGAGAAGACATAATTGTTTGGTTAGTATGCTTGAAGTATTATTATTTTTATGTCAATATTAAACTTTTGTCTTGAATCTTTCAGATCTGAATATTCATACCAAAGTAAAGAAATTACATTGAAAATCATGTTAGGAAGCATTCCACATCAAAAATTCTGTTTTTATCATTTACCTACACGAGGACGAGTAGGAATTAAGCTTGGGGATGCTGATACGTCTCCAATGTATCTATAATTTTTTTATTGTTCCATGCTATTATATTATCTGTTTTGGATGTTTAATGGGCTTTAACATGCTCTTTTATATTATTTTTGGGACTAACCTATTAACCAGAGGCCCAGTGCCAGTTTCTATTTTTTGCCTATTTCAGTGTTTCGCAGAAAAGGAATATCAAATGGGATCCAAACAGAACGAAACCTTCGCGAGGATCTTTCTTGGAACAAACGAAATCCAGGAGACTTGGAGTGGAAGTCAGAGACGCAACTAGGCGGCCACGAGGTAGGAGGGCGCGCCCAGGGGGTAGGCAGATCCCCACCCTCGTGGGCCCCTCGTAGCTCCATCGACGTACTTCTTTGGCCTATATATACTCTTATACCCTAAAAACATCCAAGAGAGCCACGAAACCACTTTTCCACCGCCGCAACCTTCTGTACACGTGAGATCCCATCTGGGGCCTTTTCCGGCGATCTGTCGGAGGGGGAATCGATCATGGAGGGCTTCTACATCAACACCATAGACTCTCGGATGATGTGTGAGTAGTTTACCACAGACCTTCGGGTCCATAGTTATTAGCTAGATGGCTTCTTCTCTCTCTTTGGTTCTCAATACAAAGTTCTCCTCGATGTTCTTGGAGATCTATTCGATGTAATATTCTTTTGCGGTGTGTTTGCCAAGATCTGATGAATTGTGGATTTATGATTAAGTTTATCTATGAACAATATTTGGTTCTTCTCTGAATTCTTATATGCATGATTTGATATCTTTGCAAGTCTCTTCGAATTATCAGTTTTGTTTGGCCTACTAGATTGATCTTTCTTGCAATGGGAGAAGTGCACAGCGATGGGTTCAATCTTGTGGAGTCCTTTCCCAGTGATAGTAGGGGCAGCAAGGCACGTATTGTATTGTTCCCATCGAGGATGAAAAGATGGGGTTTATATCATATTGCTTGAGTTTATCCCTCTACATCATGTCATCTTGACTAAAGCATTACTCTGTTCTTATGAACTTAATATTCTAGATGCATGCTGGATAGTGGTCGATGTGTGGAGTAATAGTAGTAGATGCAGAATCATTTCGGTCTACTTAACACGGACGTGATGCCTATATTTCATAATCATTGCCTAGAAATTCTCATAACTATGCGCTTTTCTATCAATTGCTCGGCCGTAATTTGTTTACCCACCATAATACATGCTATCATGAGAGAAGCCACTAGTGAAACCTATGGCCCCTGGGTCTATTTTATATCATATAAGTTTCCGATCTACAATTCTAGTTTACTACTTATTTGATTTTCCAATCTTTACTTCTCAATCTATACAACAAAAATACCAAAAATATTTATCTTATTATCTTTATCAGATCTCACTTTTGCAAGTGGCCGTGAAGGGATTGACAACCCCTTTATCGCGTTGGTTGCGAGGTTCTTGATTGTTTGTGCAGGTACTAGACGACATGTGTCTAGTCTCCTACTGGATTGATACCTTGGTTCTCAAAAACTGAGGAAAATACTTACGCTACTTTGCTGCATCACCCTTTCCTCTTCAAGGGAAAACCAACGCATGCTCAAGAGGTAGCAATCATTAACCTAGAAATAAATAATATTTTTATTATTGCCTCCAGGGCATATTTCCAGCACACGAGGTGTTGCATTATATATCATTTCTACTAGAAAAATTAGGAACATCATAGCCCCTCCTAAAGAATTCTTAACAATGAAATCAGCAAGACGTAAACTTAAATTAAATCCAATCATAGTCTTCAAACCGAGCACGTCACATGCATAAAGCTTTAGGCATGGTAGAAACAAGCCCTAAATCAGACAAAGCATTAAATTAATAATTATTGATAGTGATTTTAATTGTAGGCTCCCAACCATCATCTAATTTTGTAGGTGTACAAACTTCTTGTTCAAGTTTCTTCCGTAGCTTTTATAACAGCTTCAACACTATGTTGAGTAAAAGGCCTATTTTGTTTTTGCACATTAGGAGATTTAACTATAACACGCAAGACTTCAATAGCTTCAGTAAGGGAGAAATCATTAGGATCAAATGCACATGTATCCATAATAGTGGGATAAATACTACCAAAAGTATTATCCTCTCAAAACCCACTTTTAGTATATTTAACATAAGATTGATTACTCTTCGAACTTGTGGGATTTTTACCTAGAGCAGAATCTCCTCCAAGCCCACTTTATTTATCATCATACTATTTAATACCACTTAGAAAATTTGTGAGTTCATCCACCAAAAAGTTTTCAATGCTACTTAAAGTTTTTACCTCTTCAATACCCCTATTTTTATGATTTTCAGCATGTGTGTGGCCTCTCTTTCTTATTGCTCTCTCTCACGCCTAGCCCTAATCATGGCAATAATACTATAATTATTATCAAGAACAACTTGAATAGATTTAAGAGGTTTATGCATATCTTATTTAGCGTAAACAACATTTAAAGTGGTTATGGGATTAGATTTTGGTTTAGCAACCATCCTGCTAACTGTAGTAGCTTGTGCTAGCCATTTCTGAAAGGGTCTTCAGTTTCATTCAATTGAGTTTGTATTGTTTTAATATCCATATTTATACCATTCAATTGATTACTTAATTTATCCAAGGAAATAGAATAATAATTTATTTCCTTAGAAAAGGTTAAGTTTTATTCAGGTTGTTTCTACATAAACTCTTTGATTTCCATTTCTATCTATTGAAATCTCTTTTCATTAAAACGGGGATCATTATGTTTCCCATCATAAGAATGTTCGTAGGAATGTGAGGATATGGCCTAGCATAATTATTATTACCACCAACATTGTTTCTATAAGCATTACTAGCAAAGTTGTTTCTATAATGAATTTAACATCCATTTGTTCATTGCTCTACTTAAGAAGTGCACCAAGAGAAACATCTTTAACATCACTAGGAGTGTATTTATAAGCAAACATAGAAACAATCATCTCAATCTTATCATTCAAGCTAGAGATCTCTTCAACAGAAGTTACCTTCTTAATTACCACTTGGAGCTCTCTTAGTATGCCATTGGGCGTAGTTTGATGTGATTCCATCAAGAAGTTTCGTGGAATTCCGCAAAGTAGTAGCCATAAAAATACCACCTGCAACTGAGTCTAGAAGATTTCTAGACATATAGTTAAGCACAACATAGTAATTTTTTAAAGTCATCCACTCACTTAATCCATGTGTCAAAAAAAATTCTTAGTCATTGATTTTTATCTTTCCAAAGCTTGGGCTACATGCTCATGCTCAAGTTTCCTAAAGTTCATGATAAGATTTCTTAATTGTATGACCTTAGTAGGAGGATAATCTATACCAATAAAAGCATCCTTACATTATTTCTAAGAACCAATATTATTTATATGCAAATATAAAAACCATTCTTTAGCTTTTCCTCGTAATGAAAATGGGAAAACTTTTAATGTAAATGCATCAGCCACCACTTCTTTGTATTTTTGCATATCACATAGATCATTAAGACGAGAAGTATCATATTCATTATAAGAATTAGAGAATTGTTCTTTCATTACCAAATTCAACAAATCAGGTTTGATATCATAAGATTCAGCACTAGTAGCTGGTGGAGCAATTGGCGAACTAATAAATCATTATTATTTCCACTTGTGAAATCCCAAAGTTTAGTATTTTGAGGTGAAATAGACATCTTTTCAAGCTTGAAAAAAGTGTAACCACGCTGGAATTTGAATGTTTTTGCCTTTATTTGAGGTTTTTGAAAAGCGGAAAAGAAAAATAACATGCAACAAAAAGTAACTAAGCCAGACAGCTAAGAAGGTCGTACAGTAAATGAGTTGCTTCCTCTTAACTAGGAAGGTGTTGGCCCCCCAAGTGCAAGGATTTATAGCAAACAATAATTGGAGTTTAGTGGCAAGACCAATAATCAACACCTACACACACAGATACAAAACTTCCTTGGGCACCCAACAAAACTAGTGAGGTTGTCAATCTCACTAGCTTTGCTAGTTACAAGGATTAAAAGTAGAAACGGTAACATAAAAAGGCTTCGACTTGATGGCAAGTTGGCGGGAATGTAAAAGCAAGAAATTAAAGAGAGTGTTAATTGAGGTTGATAGTTTACAGGAAGAGGATGGACTAGATCCATTGGCGGGAATGTAAAAGCAAGATATTTAAATTTCATTATTTATTAACTATGAATATCCATGGCGTAATCAACATACAACATCACATCCCAATATCTATAGGCCATTATCGGAAAAGGTCCAAAATAAACCTTAAACTTGTAGACGAAAGCTAAACCGAACCCAGAACTTCTAATCCCTGAAAAGCACAACGAACTCTCTGATCTCGGTCTAATTTAAACCTTGAGTGCGTTCCCAAATAGAGATTGTCAATGTGGTAGTAGGTTGAATCCGGGATCTTCGGCTGCAGCTGGACGCGACTGGGCCAACCCACTAGGCACAAAGTTTTTTTATAATGTTTTTCTCGTAACATGTGACATAAATATACCAAAAACGAAGATGACCAGGGAATCAAACTTGCGATCTGAAGCTACTAAAGTTCTCCTGCTAGCCTCTCTAGCTGGAGGTTGTTGGTGTCAAAAGAGAAGCGCAAAATGTTTAACCACAGATGGGAGAGCCAAGATTTGAAAACTTGTTTGCAGTTTTTTGAAATATTCTCTTGAATATTCTCAATAATTTTGAAATCGGAATATTCCAAAATAATTTTAAACTCCAAACCTTTTTGCAAATATGTGAACAATTTTTTCGAGTTACGAGCAACTTTTTAGAAAAACACAAGCAAATTTTGTAAACATGAATCATTTATGAAATCCCCAAACATATTCAAAGTGCAAACACTTTCTGGATAAATGGAACATTTTTAAACACAATATTTTTTAAACCTAAACAAAATTTTAAAGTGCGAACAAACTTTCAAAAAATAGAAAGTGTTTGTATTTTAAAATTTTTCTTAGGTTACAAAATGTGCTCCAATTTTTTGAAAAATATTTATGTTTAAAAAAGTCTGTGTTTTAAAAAATTGTTCATTTATTGAAGATTTGTTCTCACTTTAAATTTTGTTCAATTTTAAAAAATTCCTCATGTTTTCGAAATTTTGTTCATGTTTAGAAAATGATTTATGTTTGGAAAATGTATAGGGATTTCAAAAATGGTTCATGTTTTCCAATTTTGTTTGTGTTTTTTAAAAAATGTTCAGATTTTAAAAAACAGTTTACGTCTTTGCAAAACTATTTGGAAATTAATTTTTTTAGATTTTAATAATATTTGGATTTCAAAATTGTTGACAATTTTCAAGAAAATGTTTTTTAATGTCGACACTGCGTTGTGTGCTTAAATATTTTCATGCTTCTCTTTTATCATCAATAGTCACCAATTAGAGTGGTTGGCCCAAGTAGTTCAGCAGCGCTAGGTCACATATTCAATTGCTCGTGAGTCTTACATTTTTCAGTATTTTTAAGTCACGCATTGCGCAAAAGAAAAACATGATTCACCCTGGTTGGCCGACCGAGTCGCTTCCAGCCGCAGCCAACTATCCCGGTTCGACATGCTGCCATGTTGAATCCCTTCAAAAACCCGCTCGAGGTTCAAAATAGACACAGATCATAGAGTTTCCTGTGATGATTTCAGGGATTATAAGTTCATGGTTCGATTTAGCTTTCGACTACAAGTTCAAGGTTTATTTTGGATTTTTCTTCTGCCCTTATCCAACTACATCTATAGCTAATACTCAACCCAAGACTGCTATCAAGCATGCATCTTGAAGTATTAAGTAAAAATAGAGTATTACAATAAGTACGATGACATGAAGTAAACGATATATTATCTTCATCCTGTGTTCAAAGGACAACTACACAACCATCTTTTATCCCTAGTGGGAGTGGCACAATACAAACCTTTTCCACTTTCTATCAGTGCGGTAGATTACTTGCAAGGTTAAACACAACTATCATACACAACTGCCTCTTGGATATGAAACCTTAAACTTAGCCAAAGATAGAAAATATATATATCGGAGAGCATATATGAATGAGAATTATGCAACAAAGAAACCAAATAGATGTCAAAAAGATTCATGGATATATCTAATAATAAAGTGACAATTCATCACCTAAGAATCATGCCAACAGATAACATCACATGGATCACAATCATGTAGGGAACCTCACGTGATCTTTGTATTGAGAAACAAGGGAGAGAAATCCATCTAGCTACTGCTATGGCTTTATAGTCCAAAGGAAACTACTCATGGGCGATCACGGTGGCCTTCAATTTGATGGAGATGACAACCATGAAGAATTCCTCCCTCGACAAATCTCTAGAAAAGGCCTCTAGATCGGATCACCATGGAATAGAGGTAGTGTGCGGCGGCTAAAAAATTAGGTTACAAATTCTGGGGGGGGGGGGCTTTCAGGAGTATATAAAGGCATGGGCATCGAGAGGCGGCATATTAGAGCACTAGGGGGCCCATGGAGACCCACCACGCGCCCTCGGCTAGATGGAGGGGTGCGTGGGGGTGTGGTTGCCCTTGGCCTATGTCAGTTGCTACCCGAAGTTTCCTGACGCAAACTTCTCGTGATTTTTCTTGATCTTTTAGCCTGATAGAATTGATTTTCATGATTATCCAAAACATGTAGAAAATAACACTTAGCACTGAGCACGGAATTAGTAGGTTAGCCCAAAAATTGGTGCCAAAACTATGCCAAACTGATATTAATGTGGCATGACACAATCAAAAATTGTAGATACGTTTGAGACGTATCATTGACCATCACACCCAAAAGAATCCTTCAACACCCAAGTGTTCCCTCTCACTCTCTCCTACACAATATCCTAGAACCTGGGGAGATTTATAAGAGTCTTGAGAGATATTTCACCAAGTGGTAGATCCACTCACTCGCTCTCTCTCTCTCTCTCTCACTCAGTCTCTCTCCTAAAAGCAATTTATGATTTGAGAGCAAGTCTGTAGAATTCCCCGTTCATCTTGTTACTCTTGGAGATTGGGACTCTTAGGCAATAGGAGTGCTCGGATGAGCACTCCACTTGTGATTTAGTCCAAAAAATGTGATGGTTTGGAGGTCGCCTCAAGGTTTACCACTAGTAGTTGAAATTTACCGTCATGGTGACTCATAACCAACAAGTATAGGGGATCGCAACAACTTCGAGGGTAGTATTTCACCCAAATTTATTGATTCAACGTAGGGGGAGCCAAAGAATATTTATAAGCCTTAGAAGTTGAGTTCTGAATTCAACCACACCTGAGAGGTTATTTCCTTGGAGCAAAATATCATTAGCACGGTGATATAGTAGTTTTGTTAGCAGTACTGACAACGGCAATAGTAACGGTAACGGACATAATAGCAGTTTTGTGGCAATTGGAACATCAGCAATAGTAGTAGTAACTTAGCACAGAAAATATAGAGTAAAACATAGGCTTTGGATCAACGATGGATATTTATGGATGACATTCATCATGTAACGGTCGCAACCTAGAGCGACACACAATAGCTCCAATTCATCAATCATATGTAGGCATGCATTGCATATATAGTCATACATGCTGGCAATAAGAACTTGCATGCCATCTTTTGTCCTACCCTCCCGTGGCAGCAAGGTCCTAATGGTAATCTAAGGGTAACTAAGGCTCTCCTTTTAATAGAGAACTACAGCAAAGCATTAACACATAGTGAATACATGAAGTCCTAGAATTACAGTCATCCCCAAAGAATATCCCAATTATTGTCACCTTGGGGTCTATAGTGCAGAACAATAACAAGTGCATATAACTTGCAGGTAAGATCATAAACTTCAATGCAATTGCAAAATATGTTCAGATCTGAAATCATGGCACTTGGGCCCTACTAAAAAGCATTAAGCATAGCATAGTCATAGCAACAACAATCTTAGAACATAGTGGATACTAGGGATCAAGCCCTAACAAATTGACTCGATTACATGACAAAACTCATCCATCTCCATCATCATCCAGTAAGGCTACAAAGGAATTACTCACTCCCAGTGGTGAGCATCATGGAATTGTTGATGAAGAAGGGTTGTTGTTGATGATGGCGACGAATCCCCCTCTCCGGAGCATAGAACGGAGTCCAGATCAGCCCTTCCCATGAAGAACAGGAGGTGGTGGTTGATCTGTATTGTAAAACGCTATGATTCCTTCTCTCCATTTTTTTCTCGGGAAGATGATACTTATGGGATTGGAGGTGGGACAAACGGAGGTTTATGGGACCCACAAACTCACCAGGCGCGCCCCTAGGGGGCTGATACATCTCCAACGTATCTATAATATTTGATTGTTCCATGCTACTATATATTTTGTTTTGGATGTTTAATGGGCTTATTTATACACTTTTATATTATTTTTGGGACTAACCTATTAACCGGAGGCCGAACCCAAATTGTTTTTTTTTCCTATTTCAGTGTTTCACAGAAAAAGAATATCAAACGGAGTCCAAACGGAATGAAACCTTCGGGGGCGTGATTTTTGGAACAAACGAGATCCAGAGGACTTGGAGTGGACGCCAAGCAATCAACAAGGAGGCCACGAGGCAGGGGCGCGCCTACCCCCCAGGGCGCGCCCTCCACCCTCGTGGGACCCTCGTGGCTCCACCGACCTACTTCTTCCTCCAATATATACCTACGTACCCTAAAAACATCAGGGGGCACCACGAAAACCTAATTCCACCACCGCAACCTTCTGTACCCAAGAGATCCCATCTTGGGGCCTTTTCCGGAGCTCCGTCGGAGCGGGCATTGATCACGGAGGGCCTCTACATCAACTCCATGGCCTCTCTGGTGATGTGTGAGTAGTTTACTTCAGCCCTTTGGGTCTATAGTTATTAGCTAGATGGCTTCTTCTCCCTCTTTGGATCTCAATACAAAGTTCTCCTCGATTTTCTTGGAGATCTATTTGATGTAATCTTGTTTTGTGGTGTGTTTGTCGAGATCCGATGAATTGTGGGTTTATGATCCAGTTAATCTATGAACAATATTTGATTCTCCTCTGAATTCTTTTATGTATGATTGGTTTATCTTTGCAAGTCTCTTCGAATTATCAGTTTGGTTTGGCCTATTAGATTGATCTTTCTTGCAATGGGAGAAGTGCTTAGCTTTGGGTTCAATCTTGCGGTGCTCGATCCCAGTGATAGTAGGGGAAATGACACATATTGTATTGTTGCCATCGAGGATAAAAATATGGGGTTTATATCATATTGCATGAGTTTATCCCTCTACATCATGTCATCTTGCTTAAAGCGTTACTCCGTTCTTATGAACTTAATACTCTAGATGCATGCTGGATAGCGGTCGATGTGTGGAGTAATAGTAGTAGATGCAGGCAGGAGTCAGTCTACTTGTCACGGACGTGATGCCTATATACATGATCATACCTAGATATTCTCATAATTATTCGCTTTTCTATCAATTGCTCGACAGTAATTTGTTCACCCACCGTAATACTTATGCTATCATGAGAGAAGCCACTAGTGAAACCTATGGCCCCCGGGTCTATCTTCCATCATACAAGTTTCCAATCTATTTTATTTTGCAATCTTTACTTTCAATCTATATCATAAAAATACCAAAAATATTTATCTTATTATTATTATCTCTATCAGATCTCACTCTTGCAAGTGGCCGTGAAGGGATTGACAACCCCTTTATCGTGTTGGTTGCGAGGTTCTTATTTGTTTGTGTACGTACGAGGTGACTCGCGCATGGTCTCCTACTAGATTGATACCTTGGTTCTCAAAAACAGAGGGAAATACTTATGCTGCTTTGTTGCATCACCCTTTCCTCTTCAAGGGAAAACCAACGCATGCTCAAGAGGTAGCAAGAAGGATTTCTGGCGCCGTTGTCGGGGATATCTACGCCAAGTCAAGAAATACCAAGTACCCATCACAACTCTTACCCTTCGCATTACATTATTTTCCATTTGCCTCTTGTTTTCCTCTCCCCCACTTCACCCTTGCTGTTTTATTCGCCCTCTCTTTCCGTTCGCTTTTTCTTTGCTTGTTTGCTTGTGTGTTGGATTGCTTGCTTGTCACGAAGCCTCAAGATAATACTAAATTGTGTGAGTTTGCCAGTACCAACAATAATGATTTTATTAGCACTCCGATTGCTCCTCTTACCGGTGCTGAATCTTGTGAAATTAATACTGCTTTCCTGAATCTTGTCATGAAAGATCCATTTTCTGGCCTTCCTAGTGAAGACATCGCTACCCATCTAAACAACTTTGTTGATTTGTGTGATATGCAAAATAAGAAGGATGTGGATAATTATATTGTTAAACTTAAGCTATTTCCGTTTTCTCTTAGAGATCGTGCTAAAGCTTGGTTTTTGTCTTTGCCTAAAAATAGTATTGATTCATGGAATAAGTGCAAAGATGCTTTTATCTCTAAGTATTTCCCTCCTACTAAGATCATCTCTCTTAGAAAAAATATTATGAATTTTAAGCAACTTGATCATGAGCATGTTGCACAATCTTGGGACAGGATGAAATTGATGATACGTAATTGCCCTACACATGGTTTGAATATATGGATGATTATACAAAAAATTTATGCCGGATTGAATTTTGCTTCTAGAAATATTTTAGATTCGGCCTCGGGAGGCACTTTTATGGAAATCACTTTAGGAGAAGCTACTAAACTCCTAGATAATATTATGGTTAATTATTCTCAATGGCACACTGAAAGATCTACTAGTAAAAAGGTGCATGCAATTGAGGAGATTAATGTTTTGAGTGGAAAGATGGATGAACTTATGAATTTTTTTGCTAATAAGAGTACTCCTACTGATATCAATGATATGCCTTTGTCTACTTTAATTGAGAATAATAATGAATCTATGGATGTGAATTTTGTTGGTAGGAACAATTTTGGTAACAACGCGTATAGAGGTAATTTTAATTCTAGGCCGTTTCCAAGTAATTCCTCTAATAATTATGGTAATTCCTACAACAATTCTTATGGAAATTATAATAAGATGCCCTCTGATTTGGAATCTAGTGTTAAAGAATTTATTAGTTCGCAAAAGAGTTTGAATGCTTTGATTGAAGAAAAATTGCTTAAGATTGATGAGTTGGCTAGGAACGTGGATAGAATTTCTCTTGATGTTGATTCTTTGGAACTTAGATCTATTCCACCTAAGCATGATATCAATAAGTCTCTCAAAGCCATGAGAATTTACATTGATGAGTGCAAAGAAAGAACCGCTAGGATGCATGCTAAGAAAGATTGCTTTGTGAAAGTGTGTTCTTCTAGTTTTCATGATAATAAAGATGAAGATCTAAAAGTTACTGATGTGTCCCCTATTAAATCTTTGTTTTTAAATATGAATCTTGATAATGATGGGACTGGAGATGAGTCTACTTTAGTTAGAAGGAATCCCAAAAATCCGGAGTTTTTAGATCTTGATGCAAAAACTGGTAAAAGTGGGATTGAAGAGGTTAAAACTTTAGATAGAAACAAACCCACTATCATGGATTTAAAGTAATTTAATTATGATAATTTCTCTTTGATATATTGTATTTACTTGTTGCAATCCATGCTAAATTATCCTCATGCTTATAGTCAAAATAAAGCTTTTACTAAACATATCGTTGCTGCTTTGGTGCAATCTTATGAAGAAAAACTTGAGTTGGAAGTTTATATCCCTAGAAAACTTTATGATGAGTGGGAACCTACAATTACGATAAAAATTAAAGATCATGAATGCTATGCTTTGTGTGATTTGGATGCTAGTGCTTCCACGGTCCCAAAAACATTGTGTGATTTGCTAGGTTTCCGTGAATTTGATAATTGTTCTTTAAACTTGCACCTTGCGGATTCCACTATTAAGAAACCTATTGGAAGAATTAATGATGTTCTTATTGTTGCAAATAGTAATTATGTGCCCATATATTTCATTGTTCTTGATATAGATTGCAATTCTTCATGTCCTATTATTCTTGGTAGACCTTTCCTTAGAACGATTGGTGCAATTATTGATATGAAAGAAGGGAATATTAGATTCCAATTTCCATTAAGGAAAGGCATGGAACGCCTACCTATAAATAAAATTAAATTACCATATGAATCTATTATGAGAGACACTTATGGATTCCCTACCAAAGATGGCAATACCTAGATCTATCCTCACTTTTATGCCTAGCTAGGGGCGTTAAACGATAGCGCTTGTTGGGAGGCAACCCAATTTTACTTTTATTCCTTGATTTTTGTTACTGTTTAGTAATAACTAATTTATCTAGCCTCTGTTTTGGTTGTGTTTTTGTGTTTAATTAGTGTTTGTGCCAAGTAGAACCGTTGGAAAGACTTGGGGAAAGTCTTTTTGATCTTGCTGTAAAAAACATAAACTTTAGCGCTCACAAGAATTGCTGCCATTTTTTATTGGAGAGTGATATTTAGTTAATTATTTTTAAATATAATTAATAGATAAATTCCTCACGTCCATCAATTTATTTTAGAATTTTTGGGGTTCCAGAAGTTTGTGTTAGTTACAGATTACTACAGACTGTTCTGTTTTTGACAGATTCTGTTTTTCGTGTGTTGTTTGCTTATTTTGATGAATATATGGCTAGTAATGGAGTTTATAAACCATAGAAAAGTTCGAATATAGTATGTTTAAAACCAATATAAATAAAGAATGAGTTCATTACAGTACCTTGAAGTGGTGTTTTGTTTTCTTTCGCTAACGGAGCTCATGAGATTTTCTGTTAAGTTTTGTGTTGTGAAGTTTTCATTTTTTGGGTAAAGATTTGATGGATTATGGAACAAGGAGTGGCAAGAGCCTAAGCTTGGGGATGACCAAGGCACCCCAAGGTAAAATACAAGGACACCAAAAATCCTAAGCTTGGGCATGCCTCGGAAGGCATGCCCTCTTTTGTCTTCGTTCATCGGTAACTTTACTTGGAGCTATATTTTTATTCAGCAGATGATATGTGTTTTTCTTGGAGCGTCTTTTATGATTTGATTACTTTCTTTTTAGTTTACCACAATAATCCTTGATGTACACACCTTTCTAGAGAGACACATATGAATTGGAATTTATTAGAATACTCTATGTACTTCACTTATATCTTTTGAGATATATAGTTTTTTGCTCTAGTGCTTCACTTATATCTTTTAGAGCACGGTGGTGGTTTTATTTTATAGAAATAATTGATCTCTCATGCTTCACTTATATTATTTTGAGAGTCCTTTCGAACAACATGGTAATTTGCTTTTAGGCATAATAAAAACTTTCATATAAGTGCATTGAATACTATAGAATTTGATACTTGATAATCGTTTTGAGATATGGAGATGGTGATATTAGAGTCATGCTAGTTGAGTAGTTGTGAATTTGAGAAATACTTGTGTTGAAGTTTGTGATTCCCGTAGCATGCACGTATGGTGAACCGTTATGTGATGAAGTTGGAGCATGATTTATTTATTGATTTCCTTCCTTATGAGTGGCGGTCGGGGATGAGAGATGGTCTTTTCCTACCAATCTATCCCCCTAGGAGCATGCGCGTAGTACTTTGTTTCAATAACTAATAGATTTTTGCAATAAGTATGTGAGTTCTTTATGACTAATGTTGATTCCATGGATTATACACACCCTCACCCTTCCACATTTGCTAGCCTCTCCATTACCGCACACTTTTCACCGGTATTATACACCCACCATATATATTCCTCAAAACAGCCACCATACCTACCTATTATGGCATTTCCATAGCCATTCCGAGATATATTGCCATGCAACTTTCCACCGTTCAGTTTGTTATGACACGCTTCATCATTGTCATATTTCCATGCATGATCATGTAGTTGAAATAGTATTTGTGGCAAAGCCACCTTTCATAATTTTTTCATACATGTCACTCTTGATTCATTGCATATCCCGGTACACCACCGGAGGCATTCACATAGAACATATTTTGTTCTAAGTATTGAGTTGTAATTCTTGAGTTGTAAGTAAAAAGAAGTGTGATGATCATCATTATTAGAGCATTGTCCCAGTGAGGAAAGAATGATGGATACTATGATTCCACTACAAGTCGGGATGAGACTCCGGACGAAAAGAAAAAGAAGAAAAGAGGCCAAAAGAAAAAAAAAGGCCCAAATAAAAAAAGAGAGAGAAAAGGAGAGAAGGGACAATGTTTCTATCCTTTTTCCACACTTGTGCTTCAAAGTAGCACCATGATATTCATGGATAGAGAGTCTCCTATGTTGTCACTTTCATAAACTAGTGGGAATTTTACATTATAGAACTTGTCTTGTATATTCCAATGATGGGCTTCCTCAAATTGCCCTAGGTCTTCGTGAGAAAGCAAGTTGGATGCACACCCACTTAGTTTATTTTGTTGAGCTTTCGTACACTTATAGCTCTAGTGCATCTGTTGCATGGCAATCCCTACTCACTCAGATTGATATCTATTGATGGGCATCTCCATAGGCCGTTGATACGCCTAGTTGATGTGAGACCATCTTCTCCTTTTTGTCTTCTCCACAACCACCATTCTATTCCACCTATAGTGCTATGTCCATGGCTCACGCTCATGTATTGTGTGAAGATTGAAAAAGTTTGAGAACATCAAAAGTATGAAACAATTGCTTGGCTTGTCATCGGGGTTGTGCATGATTTAAATATTTTGTGTGGTGAAGATGGAGCATAGCCAGACTATATGATTTTGTAGGCATAACTTTCTTTGGCCATGTTATTTGGAAGAGACATAATTGCTTAGTTAGTATGCTTGAAGTATTATTATTTTTATGTCAATATTAAACTTTTATCTTCAATCTTTCGGATCTGAACATCCATGCCACAATAAAGAAAATTGCATTGAGAAATATGTTAGGAAGCATTCCACATCAAAACTTCTGTTTTTATCATTTACCTACTTGAGGACGAGCAGGAATTAAGCTGGGGGATGCTTGATACGTCTCCAGCGTATCTATAATTTTTGATTGTTCCATGCTATTATATATTCTGTTTTGGATGTTTAATGTGCTTATTTATACACTTTTATATTATTTTTGGGACTAACCTATTAACCGGAGGCCCATCCCAAATTGATGTTTTTTGGCCTATTTCAATGTTTCGCAGAAAAAGAATATCAAACTGAGTCCAAACGAAATGAAACCTTTGGGAGCATGATTTTTGGAACAAACGTGATCCAGAGGACGTGGATTGGACGTCAAGAAATCAACGAGGAGGCCACGAGGCAGGGGGCGCGCCTACCCCCCTGGGTGCGCCCTCCACCCTCATGGGCCCCTCATGGCTCCACCGACCTACTTCTTCCTCCTATATACACCTATGTACCCTGAAAACATCAGAGGGCACCACGAAAACCTAATTCCACCGCCGCAACCTTCTGTACCTGTGAGATCCCATCTTGGGGCCTTTTCCGGCGCTCCACCGGAGGGGGCATTGATCACGGAGGGCTTCTACATCAACACCATAGCCTCTCCGATGATGTGTGAGTAGTTTACCTCAGACCTTCGGGTCCATAGTTATTAGCTAGATGGCTTCTTCTCTCTCTTTGGATCTCAATACAAAGTTCTCCTCGATTCTCTTGGAGATCTATTCGATGTAATCTTGTTTTGCAGTGTGTTTGTCAAGATCTGATGAATTGTGGGTTTATGATCAAGATTATCTATGAACAATATTTGAATATTCTATGAATTCTTTTATGTATGATTGGTTATCTTTGCAAGTCTCTTTGAATTATCAGTTTGGTTTGGCCTACTAGATTGATCTTTCTTGCAATGGGAGAAGTGCTTAGCTTTGGGTTCAATCTTGCGGTGCTCGATCCCAGTGACAGTAGGGGAAATGACACGTATTATATTGTTGCCATCGAGGATAAAAAGATGGGGTTTATATCATATTGCATGAGTTTATCCCTCTACATCATGTCATCTTGCTTAAAGCATTACTCCGTTCTTATGAACTTAATACTCTAGATGCATGTTGGATAGCGGTCGATGTGTGGAGTAATAGTAGTAGATGCAGGCAGGAGTCAGTCTACTTGTCACAGATGTGATGCCTATATACATGATCATACCTAGATATTCTCATAATTATTCGCTTTTCTATCAATTGCTCGACAGTAATTTGTTCACCCACCGTAATACTTATGATATCATGAGAGAAGCCACTAGTGAAACCTATGGCCCACGTGTCTATCTTCCATCATACAAGTTTCCAATCTATTTTATTTTGCAATCTTTACTTTCAATCTATATCATAAAAATACGAAAAATATTTATCTTATTATTCTTATTATCTCTATCAGATCTTACTCTTGTTAGTGGCCGTGAAGGGATAGACAACCCCTTTATCGCGTTGGTTGCGAGGTTCTTATTTGTTTGTGTAGGTACGAGGTGACTCGCGCGTGGTCTCTGTCATGGTTCTAAGCCTGATAGTAATGTAGGGGGGTAGGTATGGAGAGGCAAGGTCTTAGCTATGGAGTAGTTGTAAGCACACGAGGTTTACGAGTTCAGGCCCTTCTCGGAGGAAGTAATAGCCCTACGTCTCGGAGCCCGGAGGCGGTCGACTGGATTATGCGTGTATGAATTATAGGGGTGCGAACCCTTTACACTGAGGAGGGGGTGGCTTATATAGAGTTCGCCGGACCCCTCCGACCCTCAGTTGTGCAGGGTTTTAAATACATCAAGGTCGGGCGTTACTGGTAACGCCCCTAATAAAGTGCTATGATGACCATAAAAACTACTTAATAACCGACCGTTAGCATGCGGATTGCCTTTAGGTCTCCTGGCCGTCGAGTGGTTGGGTCTTGGTCGAGTGATTGCTTCTTGGTCGAGTGTCTTCGAGTCTGTCGAGTGGAACACCTCCAAGTCGATTGAAATGTGATTTCTTCTAGAGATGTCCTTGGGTAGGGCAGTTGGGACAGGTCCGTGACCCTACCCTAGGTACATAGCTTCATCATTAGCCCCCGAATGGATCGAGGTTTGAGTGGGGAAGGAGTTGAGAATTTCTCCGACTCATTTTTCATGCCATGAGCATATCTTGTTTCGGATCAATGAACCTGAGTGATGACAGCAACTTCCTTTGCAGTCGCCTTGATCCATTCTTAATTTTTTGTCGAGTGAGTTTCTTTACTTGAAAGGCTCCGAGTGACGGCATGGAGGAGATCTTCCGTCTGACAAGTTGTTCTGCTGCCCGCAGATTTCGCGGGATTCGGATTTTGGGAAGCGGGCGGGACGGGGGAGGCCGCAGTAATCGGATGGGATAGGGCGGAGCCGCCTCGATCTCCGCGCCACCTTTTTTGCCACGTATCGCGCGCGCGATTGTTACGGGATTTGACAGGACCGCCCGGACCTACCAGTCAGCCACTCGGAAGTGACCTCATATAAGGCGTCGGATGGGGGTTTCTTGAACAATGCGTTCCCATTCCCTCTTCTCCTCTTCAAGCTTCTTCGTCGCGCTCGCTCTCGCCCCAGCGCCGCCGCTCCGTACGCGTCTCGCCGGTGATGATGGGGAAGGAGAAGACAGCGGCTTTGGAGCGGGCGAAGAAGGCAACGACAAAGGCAAAGGGGAAGGCGACCAGTCGGGGTGGATCTTCCTCGCAAGCTGGCCTGCCGAAGGGCTGGATCCAGGGCGACTGGATCCGCTCGGCGATCCGCCAAGAAGACCTCGATGACCTAGCCGAAGGAGGGCTGATCCCCCATTGATCGGCGCGGCTTCCGGGGAAGGAGTCCGAGCCGTAACCTCGGGAGGGTGAGCACGTTCTCCTTGCCACCCACGCCGACCGTGGATTTTCCTTTCCTCCTCACCCTTTCTTTCGGGGGTTTCTGAATTTCTTTGGGGCACAACTCCACCACTTCACTCCCAACACAATCGTGTATCTCGCTGCTTTCGTGTCTTTGTGCGAGAATTTCTTGGGTTGTCGGCCTCACTGGGGTCTTTTCAAGCACATTTTCACCTGTCGTTCTCAGACGGTGAAAAAGGCCAATCCGAGTGACGAGAGAACACAAGTGATTCAGATGTGTGGGGGTCTTGGTGTTCAGATGAGAGGGAAAAGTTCCTTTCCAGCCATGATTCTTCCCGACTCGGTTCGCGGATGGCAGTCGACCTGGTTTTACTGCAAAGACCAGTCGATGCCAGGCCAATCGATTGGCCTCCCTCCTTTTACCATGGACCAAGTGAGGAAACCCTCCTCTTTGAAGGTGCTCCCGGAGGACAAGGCGCAGGTTAGGGTGCTGGTCGAACAAGTGGTCTAGCTTATCCGTGACGGGGTCACCGGTATGGATATCTTGGAGGATTTCCTTCAGCGGCGCATCCAGCCTCTTCAAGCCCGAGACCATCCGATGTGGATGTATTCAGGTCTTGACGACTCCACTCGGATTCACCCGGAGGAGGTCGATGATGACACACTGGAGAAGTGGCTATCGGGCATGACCGGAAACAAGGACAACCCCAGGGGAGCCAGGAGAGTTCCTCCATTCGACCAGTCCCATGTACCAGGGAAGGTCCGATTCTGAGCTTTTGATTGTAATCTGAATACACTCGCGCAGCTGCCTATACTGCGTCGACTGACTTTGTTCTCCCTGCTTTCTTTCAGGCCCTTATCGAAATGTATTCAATGCCCAACGGAGAGCAAGAGCAGGACCCGGAAGGAGAGGCGAGCGGCGGCGATAGTGGCGAATGGGATTCTGACGGTGAAGGGGACGAAGAAAGCGACGACTTAAGTGACGAAGAAGAAGTCGAGTCGCCTCCTCGCAGGAATAGGCGGTCCAAGCTTGACCAAGAACGACCGAGCGCCTGTGAAAAGGCGATTGCTCAGGCTGGTCAGTCTTCAAAGCGTCCTCGGACCTCTTCGCCAACTCCAACTGAAAAAGCGTCAAAGCATCCCAAGGTTGCAGAGCCGAAGTCTCGGAAGGCGTTGCCGAAGATTAAGATTGACATCCCCGTCGCTTCTGCGTGAGTGTCTCCCTTTGTATTCACTCGACGCCCCGTGCTGTTTATTTTTCTTGTTTTAACCGGACGAACTTTGGAACTGGCAGCGCTGCTACTTCCGGGACCTCAGCTTACAGGGACGATGATGAGGTAATGGAGGATGCGGTCACTTCCAATCTGGGTATGATTTCTGGCATTCTGTCTTTATTTGGTCAACCCAACTGCAATGTCTACCATTGGGTGATGTGATTTTGGCGATTGAACTTTGAACAGCTCCTAACATTATTGACCTCCCCGATGATGATGATGAAGAGCCCAAGAGTCCTTTGACGAGGAAAAATAGGCAAGCTCCTGCAAGCAAGGTGCCACAGTCGACGCCGAGGGCGGAACCAGTCGTTCAGGATGCTGGTGATGCCAATCGGAGTTCTATTACCTTCGTCGTGCCATTGTCGAGTGCCTTGCCTTCTTCGTCGACTGCTCAGGCCCCTGTCGACCCACCTTCAGTTTTTGCGACCCATCATGTCCCAGAGGACGAAGTGAATGCTGCCGAGGAAGCCATACGCCAGACGGGCACTATGATGGAGAAGATGAAGATGGTGCGGGACGCTAGTCAGGCCACCTACGACGCCAGCTCGGCTCTCCAAAGCAACATTCAGGTTAGTTGGTCGCCGCTTGTTCTGTTAGGATATGCTATCTGAAGACTCTTTCCGAAAATCTTTGCATCTGTACACCCACTGGGTGCGTCAATTGAATTTTTGAACTAACGGGGGCACGCTGAGTGCACCCACTGGGTGTAGTCCCAGAGACTACGGTGGACTGCTGGTAGTCGACTGTACTCTTTGTATTTTGATTCTTTCGCTCGATGTGGTCTGGCCGCGTCGAGTGTAAACCGAACTGGTAGTTTGTCTCCTCTGCTCGGTCTGGGCGAGTGGGATCAGAACCGTTGGGGGCACGCCAAGTGCACCCACTGGGTGTAGTCCCCGAGAACGCGGTCGACTGCTGGCAGTCGACTGTGGTCTGAGTTCTTCTTTATCTCCCCTTTTTTTACTCCCTGCACTCGGCTCTGGCGGGCCGGTCGAGTGGGATCATAACCGGTGGGGGCACGCAAAGTGCACCCAGTGGGTGTAGTCCCCGAGACTATGGTGGACTGCAGGCAGTCGACCGTAGTCTTAGTATTTATTGTCTTTATCGTTTTTTGCTGTAAAATAACTTCTCCTCCCTGATTGCAGAAATCTTGTGATCTTGGAGCTCGCTTTGCTGACTTGGAGAAACAGCAGATCCAGCTAAACCTTGGCTTGGAATTGGCCAAGACAGAGCTGCAAAAGGCCAAGGACGACGCCAATGGTAAGACGAGCTTGTCGACTGGTTTGTCTTAGGCTTGAGTACCCTTCTGCTCTTTCTGAATCAAGCACCATTTCTTTGCAGAAAAACTGAGAGAAGCTCTGGCGAAGAAGGATCAGGATTTGGCTGCTGCTCAAAAGGAAGCTGACGACAGAACCGCTCTGGCTGAACAGAAACTGGCTTCGGTCGGCCAGTTGGAAGAAGAGAACACCAAGATGAAATCTGCTCTGAACGAAGCCAACAAGGAGTGCACGCGCTTGAACAAGGACAATCTCAACCTGTACGAGAAGATGAAAGGCATCGCTCGCAGGAGGGACGATCTGGAGATCTATCTGAGGAGCCTTGCCAAGAAGTTGTTCATCAAGCTTGAAGGTACACATTTTGTTCCGACTGATTTTTTGTCGACTCAGCGTACGAAAATTGACTTATCCCTGGACCGTGAATGCAGAGCTTTGCCAGAACGTCGAGGAGGAGAGTAGGCGGATTGAGCCAGGTTTGGACCCAATCAATTCTCCCGTGAAAGATGAAACTGCCATGAATCTGCTCCGACTGGAATCCCGCATTGATGGTGTTGTGGACTACTTGGCTCGACTGAAGGTCGCCATGTCACAGATTGACCCGGCACTTTGGCCAGAGGCCACGCTCCAGAATGATCTTGAGTCCCTGATGACTCGACTTAACGAGATCCCTGATCGAGTGTAGGAGTGGAAGAAATCTTCTGCCCGATGCGGTGCTGATGTGGCTCTGTCTTTGGTTCGTGTCCACTGCAAGGAGGTGCGACAAGATAAGCTGGCAGCAATCAAGGTCGCCAACACCCAGAAGCACGACTTCCGATCTTTTATGGAGACTTTCATCGCTGCAGCCACTCGGATCGCCGACGGCGTCGACCTGGACGAGTTCGTCGAGCCTGCCAGTCCTCCTCCTGCGGAGTGAACAAACTTTTATGCCCCACCTTAAATTTGCCTCGGAATGCCGAGTGGTTTTTGTAACCGTTAAACTCTTTCAGGCTGAATGCCCGAGCACTTCGATCTGTGGTCCGGAACCTTTAGGATTTATCTGAACTTGGTTTATCGTTGAATATCTTCATGAATCCTCCGTCGAGTGGAACTCGTTCTTCATTCGAGACAAATTTTGTATTTGTGGCGCAGCTCTGAAGGAGAGGGTAGCAGTCGACCTGCACCTTGTCGTCCTTGCGGGTCGGCGATGGAGCGCATGTTGTATTTGTGGTGAAGCTCCCAAGGAGAAGGTGGCAGTCGACCTGCACCTCGTCGTCCTTGCAGAGTGGGATAGAGCCCATGTTGTATTTGTGGCGAAGCTCCCAAGGAGAAGATGGTAGTCGACCTGTACCTCGTCGTCCTTGCAGAGTGGGATGGAGCGCATGTTGTATTTGTGGCGAAGCTCCCATGGAGAAGGTGGTAGTTGACCTGCACCTCGTCATCCTTGCGGATAGGGATGGAACACACATTGTATTTGTGGCGCAGCCCCGAAGGAGAAGGTTGCAGTCCACCTGCACCTCGTCATCCTGCAGAGTGGGATGGAGCGCACGTTGTATTTGTGGCGAAGCTCCCAAGGAGAAGGTGGTAGTCGACTTGCACCTCGTCGTCCTTGAGGATTGAGATGTGTTTCGTACTTAGGCGAGTACTGGACTGCAGCTAAGCCCCCGAGTGGGAGGCTGGCTCACCACTCGGTAGGATTTTTGAATACTTAGGCGAGTACTGGACTGCAGCTAAGCCCCCGAGTGGGAGGCTGGCTCACCACTCGGTAGGATTTTCAAATACTTACGTGAGTACTGGACTGCAGCTAAGCCCCCGAGTGGGAATGTCGCTCACCACTCGGTAGGATTTTCGAATACTTAGGCGAGTACTGGACTGCAGCTAAGCCCCCGAGTGGGAGGGTGGCTCACCACTCGGTAGGATTTTCAAATACTTACGTGAGTACTGGACTGCAGCTAAGCCCCCGAGTGGGAATGTTGCTCACCACTCGGTAGGATTTTTCAAATACTTAGGCGAGTACTGGACTGCAGCTAAGCCCCCGAGTGGGAGGGTCGCTCACCACTCGGTAGGATTTTCAAATACTTAGGCGAGTACTGGACTGCAGCTAAGCCCCCGAGCGGGAGGGTCGCTCACCACTCGGTAGGATTTTTCAAATACTTAGGCGAGTACTGGACTGCAGCTAAGCCCCCGAGTGGGAGGGTCGCTCACCACTCGATAGGATTTTTCAAATACTTAGGCGAGTACTGGACTGCAGCTAAGCCCCCGAGTGGGAGGCTGGCTCACCACTTAGTAGGATTTTCGAATACTTAGGCGAATACTGGACTGCAGCTAGGCCCCCGAGTGGGAGGGTCGCTCACCACTCGGTAGGATTTTTCAAATACTTAGGCGAGTACTGGACTGCAGCTAAGCCCCCGAGTGTGATGGTTGCTCACCACTCGGTAGGATTCTCAAATACTTAGGCGAGTACTAGACTGCAGCTAAGCCCCCTAGGGGGAGGCTGGCTCACCACTCGGTAGGATTGTCGAATACTTAGGCGAGTACTGGACTGCAGCTAAGCCCCCGAGTGGGAGGGTCGCTCACCACTCGGTAGGATTCTCAAATACTTAGGCGAGTATTGGACTGCAGCTAAGTCCCCGAGTGGGAGGCTGGCTCACCACTCGGTAGGATTTTCGAATACTTAGGCGAGTACTGGACTGCAGCTAAGCCCCCGAGTGGGAGGCTGGCTCACCACTCGGTAGGATTTTCGAATACTTAGGCGAGTACTGGACTGCAGCTAAGCCCCCGACTGGGAGGCTGGCTCACCACTCGGTAGGATTTTCGTATACTTATGCGAGTACTGGACTGCAGCTAAGCCCCCGAGTGGGAGGGTCACTCACCACTCGGTAGGATTCTCAAATACTTAGGCGACTACTGGACTGCAGCTAAGCCCTCGAGTGGGAGGCTGGCTCACCACTCGGTAGGATTTTCGAATACTTAGGCGAAACGGGTTCGCAGCTAAGCCCCCGAGTGGAATGCTGGCTCACCACTCGGTAGGAAATTATTTTTACAAACTTAGGCGAAATGGATTCACAGCTAACCCACCCGCTGGGGGATTTCCCATGCAAACAAAAACAATAACAATCACTGGGAAAATTATAACGCTCTTGTCTTTGATAAATAAACTACAGAAGTTTTTCTTATTACATCTCATCCGAGTGAGAATTCAAGTAAAAAAAGGGGCGGAGCAGCTCCGCATTCCAGGCTCGTGGCTCATGAATCTGGCGATCGACATTATAAAGGTGGTACGCTCCATTGTGGAGGACTCTGGTGACTATGAAGGGACCTTCCCAAGTAGGAGCGAGTTTGTGTGGTTTCTGTTGA